>NW_017100886.1:209788-270769 GCF_001263275.1 Habropoda laboriosa
GCTGCAATGAATATTTGTAGATTACAAGATTAATAACGTATCATTGTTATACTTTTCTAGCGGCGTTACCAATTTTAACCGCGGTACATAAATTTAATTTAGAAAATAAGTATTTTCTAAGACGGACGAAGAAAACAGAATAATTTGTTGTAATTGTTTTGAAATACCGTTTAACGTTTGCATACATTTAAACCAATTAACTGCAACGATGATAAATGTGTTCAAGAAAATAACGACTGATCATGTGCCTTGTATGCCGTGCAAACGAAAAGAATTTTATAATAAAAATTTCCTAAAACAACTAAATTCGTATTCAGAACATACTGTTTGATATATAAATATTCTTTTTAATAGAATTTAATGCTTTTAAACAGCTCATCATTAATTTACTTGATAATGCAATGTTCTGAATACATGAAAGGATATGTAATTACTTTTAAATATTTATTTTTAAGAAATCATATTTTTATTATTGTTTTCAAATAATTAACGCTTTAATTAAATTTTCACAATACAATTGTCTTTAAATTAAAATAAATTCAGCTATCATTACTAAATTAAACCTAGCTGAATATGCTATATTTGTAACGCAATTATACAAATGATATAACTATCATTCGGTTGATGGTGGTAAATAAATTTTGTATACCACGAGTAAAGGATAAAATTTTGTATAAAGTACAAAACGATTGAATAAATGCATTTGCGTACATTGAGATGTATTGAAAACCTAACTTAAGTAAGAATGATGAAAATGTGGCAAATAAAGTATACCGAATGAAAGCCATGTATATCATGTTAATGAAAATCATATAAAGATGAGAAGAATGTGAGCATCGAATATTATGATAGGCAAACAGTTATATACAGCGATGTATTATAAGATAAGAAATTTTTTATTCAATTACATTCTACCTGTAATGTTGGATAAGTAATGCTAATAATTAATAATACTTGAAATTGCAAATTGTAAATGATATTTTACCTAGTTGTTAAGTGAAGTAAATATGGCAATATTTGTATTGAATTATAATTATTGTATATTTATATTGAATTATAATTGGTACAGAATGTTTTAGATATCCACGTAATACATCATAAAATAACGTTAATTTCAGAATAGTGGAAATTATTACACTATGTTGTACTATATTAAAAATTGGCTGCATGATAAGAAATAAAATTCTTTTTATAAATGTCAATCATTGCAATATAAAAATTGATGCGTGTTTCTGTGGTATCACGTCTTCAAGAAACTAGAACTTCAAATAAAGAATTAAATACCGGACAAAAAGACTATGTTTTCCCTCCCCAATTTGAAAAAACTACAATTATTGTAACTATAACATCACCATATTAAATTTCATTCCTTTCGCACTCATCAAAGTTAACTAACTTTATCGTTACACCCCACGATGTTCTGGTCACTTTGTAACATAAATTATTCAATTATCTTGATGAAAATTTAATTTTTCTTACATTGCTAATTCTTACCATTATATCTGAATAGAATAAAAGAAAATAGAGGAATCAGAAAGACATCTTTGCGTAACAGAATAACAAAAATATTTATAAATACTTTTGGTTAACCGTATAAGAATTACAAAAGGTTCTTCATCTGTACGGTATGTTTATTGTTCATACCAGTGTCGTGACAATTTTACAATCATCCATCCTTTATGAAATTAGTAAACAAACTACTAACGCTCAAACTGGATCGCTATCGTTTTAACTTCAATTGGTAATCAACAAATTCTAAAAGTCCTTGTTGAAGACCACGTCTCTCGTTTCTTTCTCAAGTACTGTACATTCTACTCTTTCTTTTATAAAAGCATTATTTAATGCGATTATAATACAATTACATTGTTGCTGGCATGAGAAATGTAATGACACCGAACGTAGTGACACTTAAAACCAGCTTACAGCACGGCATCTGAAATAACAACGTAGTCTTTTATTTATTTGAGCGATCTGGAGGATCAACCCTCCGCGAGCGGTGGCGTCACCCAACCATATTTCTCGTGAGTTTTTACTAAACTCCTGAACGATTCTTCTGCGGAACGTCTGTTGAATTCTTTATTCGTTTTTGGTTTCCTCGCCACACGACCCTGAAGAATTCAAATGAAATGCCTTTAGAAAATAAATTTGCATTCATTTTACCCCTTACAGATGCAACAACAATACAAAAAAAAAAGAAGGAAGGCAGTATAGTACAAGTTTCTTCCTCATAAGTAGAAAAAGATTCTATTACAACGAAGAAATAATATACAGGGTGGATCAATAACTTTGATCATCCTGAATGTCTCCGTTCTTTTTAGTGATATGAAGAAATTTTGTTTACAAAAGTCGCAAAGTAAGATTTTTTTATATTTCTTGCCGTACTTTCTCATCCCTGGTAGAGCAGAGGATGTTCAGGCGATTACAACAACCCCTAATACGAGGAAATTCGACAATAAATGAAAGAGTAAACAACAAATCTTACGTTATAATAGATGTTCGAAGTGGTACCCGTTTGCATCGATATAACATTGGAATCGTCGGATTACCGAAGCCCGTGCACTTGTTATCATTTCCGGATTGATTCTGGCACATGTTGCAATAAGTCTTTTCTCATATCTTGTGGCGTTGTTGACTTTTTCTGTATACAGTACTTTTTAATGTTCCCCACAGAAAGATATCAAGTGGTGTAAAGTCGAGTGAAAGAACTGGCCACGATACTGGCCCTATCCATCAATTCCGGAAGATAATGTGCTTCGTGTTACAAATACCTACGTATAACTATGTTCAATAACTAATTACAAGATATGAAGCAAAGACTTATTACAGTAAGGGTAATATTCAAAATGATCACAATTATTGTCCCACCCTGTATATATGTATAATTCATAGAATAATCTTTGACTAGACATAAGCACAGAGTTATTTATAATATTGCAAATAGTTGTAAAATTGAAGCAAAGCTGCAACTCTCTTTTATGTTTGCACGAAAACACTTTAAATATCGAATTTTCTACTTAGGGTGCATTTTCTAGATTCTGCACTTTCATTAGACCACGATAATAAGTACCTATGCATCTACATATAAATATAAAGATATATCTATGGGTGTGTACCTGTATGTATAAATATACATAGATTCCATACGTAACAACACGCATGTACGTAGAAAGTTTAAAGGAAGAAAGTTATATCAAATTTCCTGAAAATTTTATTTATTTGAACAATTTAAAATAAACATTTATACTATGAAAGCTTTGAAAAATTCTATAGAATTTTCATGGGAAAAAAATCAATTAAATATAATAAATTTTTTAAGTTGTCAATATTCAGAAATAATATTAGCGACCCATTTGTAAATTGAAAATAAATTAAGATTTCACCTGGCCCTTAACGATGCTAGCTGCAAACTGTGTGATGACTGCTTCAATGGTATACGCGCTGGCCCATCCCCTCGGCGTAAGAAGCTCCATACAAATTGCACCGCCTTCCATCACAAATCCTTTCTCAATCCTTGGCGAAATAACGCGCATAAAAGGAGGTGCGAAAGGAAAGTTCTCCGGGAACACCACGTGGAGAAGTATATAAGGTATATTAAGCTCTCTCATGTCGGCGGCCAGCTCGCTCTCCGGATCTATCTTGTGCAGTCTCACATGCCACTCGAATAAATTGTCATTCACCAGCTCCGCAGTGAAGGTCGACTCGAGTCGATGCTGTGTCCTTTGGATCTCGCTTAATTCCTTCATTAACCGACGCAGCCGAACCCTCTTATCCGGCACCGCGACAGTTCCCTGAAAGCATTTCAAGATTTTAAACTAGATCCAAAATAATAAAACAGATCATCATATGTGTGCATGTGTGTGTATACATATACGTACAGGGTATATCATCTAACTTTATCACTTGAAATATTTCTGCTATATTTAAAATTTCATAAAAATGTTTCCTACAAAAGTTGCACAGTCTTGTACGGTCCGACGTATAGTAACAATAGTTTTATTCTGTTGAGAGGGATTAATGAGATACAAAAGTCAACTTTGTTGTTTTAAATGGAATGCTATATTTTAATCTTAGGACCTGCAACAATAAGTACTTCAAAGTCACTAAACGTCATACAAGCAACATTTTCCAAAATTACATCGTAATTTTTGGTGCCACTGCGAACTAACGTTCTGTTTCATTTTGTACTTTTCAGAACGTTTCACTTGTTTATCAACATATCATAAGAGTCACGGACATTTTTACTTACGTTTCGAAATTCAAAGATGTACTAAATGCTCGCCGTTGAATTCAACACATTTTAATTATCGCTCAGTCATCGAACAGGTAACACGTCGCATTATTTCAGAAGATGACCGTCGTGCACACACTGTAATAATTCATCCTTTCATATTCTGCTGTGTTGTAGGTGACTGCTGATACGTTATATTTTTCTCTGCACTCCATAAAAAGTAATCCAGAGCTGTTGAATCTGGCAACAGCCAGATTTCGATCGAGTTTGTACGATGAAAATGTTTCAAGTGATAAAGTTAAGTGATACACCCTGTATATACACACGGAGATTAAAAAATTGAATATCTCGAAAATGATTAGTGGCTACCGACTTATGTTTATTGAGACTTTTCTTATTTCTTTCAATAAGTTCTATTAATCGGTGACATTTGCTATCAATAGTTCACAAAAAGTCCTATAGTTACCTTTTCATACACAACAGTTTAAATGTTAGTGAATTTTTATAAATATTATTATTAGTTAGACAAGGTGAGAACATTTTCAGATACTTAAAAAGACATGTGAGCCGTTAATATGTATTATTGATAAATGAAACTACATAACTGATGTATTTTTTGGAAATAGCAAGATACCTGGGTCGAATTGCTAGCAGACTTCTTCGACTTAAAGAAACAACTAGCGTGATTGGAGTTGCTGGCGCCTGAATTATCAGATAACGCAGC
Source organism: Habropoda laboriosa (assembly GCF_001263275.1). Lineage (NCBI taxonomy): Eukaryota > Metazoa > Arthropoda > Insecta > Hymenoptera > Apidae > Habropoda > Habropoda laboriosa. The sequence goes on from NW_017100886.1 coordinate 214,741, forward strand.
ATCAGCGGGAGTAACTGCGTCGGGACGATGATGTCGACTCAGAAGCCTCCTTGACGGCGAACTCGTCGAACTACCTGCCCCATCCTGCTCCGAAATCTTCTCCGAAGATCGAAAGAATTTTCGAAAGGCAGCTACGACCTTTTCCTTCGACCTTGTTGACATGGTTCTTCCAATACTGTTATACTACGCTAATAATTAATTCAATGAAATTTATTTTACCGTCTAACTAACTGTAACAGTAAGTATAATTTTTGGCAAAAAAAAGGAAAAGAAGCGAAATTGCTATCGTGTGGTAACTTCGATAGATTTATCGATGATTAACATAAAGTTTCATGTACACTGCCGTTCATAAATATTATGACACTAATTATGTTCATGCAGAAAGTATTATGATTTAAATTACATTTCTTTGTTAAATTTAGTAGATACCACATATTAGCAAAAATGAATATACACGTTATATTACGAGATTTTAGGGTAAATAATTTTGTTTAGATCTTAATAATGTTGTAACAACATTCAGTAAGTGTCCGAATACTTGTGTACAAATTATACAATGATGATGATGCTGATGATGATGATGATGATAGCAATGAAAAGTGATAGATAATAAAAATGGTTGAAGAAATGGTAATCAATTGTCGATGGTAATGAACTAATTAATATTAGTTTTGAGAAATTAAAGTTTTCAACAAGTTCAATGAGCGTTACCATTTTTATTTTTTCGGAAATTGCAGCTACTGTTGTATAACAATAATTATTAATGTTTTCAATTACAATTATGTTTCATTGTGTTTTCAAAACTATTTAAACAACTTTTTATTTAATTATATATAGATACAACATAAATACACTCCCGTCTTTAAGACACTGGACTCCTATTCAATTTCGAACAAAATGATACTTATTGAACTAAACACGTCGAATAGAATCTTAATATTATTTATATTTTGTCTATAATGTAAACAAATAAATTAAAAAATATTCAATTTAACACTACTACAGATTACATTACTACGAGGTAAAAATTAGTAAATGTTAAATTGATTTTATAACAGAAGTTTGTTGTTAATGTAAATCTATCAAGTGTTCAGTAATTCACAAACAGCAGTGTATACGTGATTGCAGAACTCTTAAAAAGATCAAACTCCGTCAAATTCTTCAAAAATAAACCTCAAAACCTACATTTGACAAAAAAAAAATAAAAAATAAACAAAAATTATCCTTCAACGAGAAAAGAAAGTTGTGGAAAAATACAAAGACGAATAGTTTGTACTGCGAAATAAAGATATAAAGCCCAAGGTTCAGTGAACGTTCTGACAGCATCCGCAGCAACCTCTATTAGCATTATTCTTCGAACACCACTCACCCTTCCTCGATGTTGTGATCAAGGTTTGCTTCGTTTCAACACACTCATTTGTTTGCGAATCATCTTACAATTATAGTCGGCCACTAGCGCGTAACGCTCGTTTCGTTTTCGGGAATAAATAATTGAAGGAAGAGCTTTGTGTCGTTGGAAAGTGTATGGCAGATGTGACAAAGAGGTAACCGGTGGGACACGGCGCAGTCTCCACCCTCATTGAACAGGCGCGTGCGAGCGCGTGCGAGCGCGTACTTTAGAAGATTTGCTAACTCCGTTATGTCATTTTATCAATCATACTGGTGCAAGTATATTAGAAAAATTAATTTTTGTATGAAATTTGAAATTACAATCCGTATAAAATTTGATTCAATTCAATATGAGAATAAGATATTAGTTATGAATGATGAGTAACGCGATGAAAAATGGTAATTCTATTCGTACGTTTAACGATGTGATAAGCTACAGTTATCCAACCTAAACTCTAAAGCTTACAATTAGAATCCTTCCTTCGCTACGCTCCGTTTCTACTCGTAATACAGGTATGCTGGTTATGGTTGGATCTACTTTCACTGCCTGTGCTTTCTGCGTTCTTGTTTACACTACGGTACGTATAATCTTAACCGTGTGAGGAGCTCCAATCGTGGATAGCATTGTGTTAATTTAGTCACGAATGCTCGGTTACACTGAGCGATAAACCCACGAAAGAAATTAAATGAAAAAAAAACTAAAATGAAAATTTACCGCTTGCACATGCAGTATACAATTTTCTCTTCTATTTTCAAGTCTAAAGTTGGCCATCGAACGTTCAATTTTGTTGTACTACATACAGTAATGTATGACGTTATAACTAATAAAACAAAGTAAAAAACGGTTAGACGTGACACACAATTTTGGTTAATTATTAATTAGCACAGGTTTCTATTTATGTAAATTTTTCGACGTTTCTTCAGTTTCCTTATCTATGTATTAGAGTAATCATCTTTCAGGCTTTCTCTCAATCCCTGTAACATAATATCTGATAAGACATTTCGAAACGGATTGCTAAAACACAAATTAATGAAAGTTGTCGAGAATCGTAGCAGAAATTTAATTTTTGATATTTCGACATAATTTAACAGACAGCACCAACATTTTCACCGAAATTTACTATTGTAGTCTACTAAAGATACTGAAAAAAGTAATGTTGAAAAATATTGTTCGGTTGTCTTTCGTTCCGAAATGTATTAGTAACTTTACACAAAAATATTTCTTGTAAAATATCAAATTACAGTACAAAAGATGATTTTTATTATTGGTCAATAGTTAATATAATTTTAATGCAAATTCTTTCATGTTTTTTTTTCTTTATTTTGTTATTCTATTTTTCATAGCAATCGCCTTACAAAAAAAACATTTCTTCCTACCATTAATCCCAATGCTGTTAATTGAAACGATTTTTCACGATCCAATTAGTTTGGGTTAAATAATCTCCCTTAGATTTTATTCAGTAGAACTTTATTCGCGCTGGAATCCGCTTATTTTAATGAATAAATTTCTCGTTTATAGAAAATCGAATGGATCGTGTTAATATATTCACAAATATTACAATTGATATATTTATACATACAACAATTAGATATTGGTCGCACAAATTTATTAGACATATTACCTATGGATTTGCAGAAACTGTGGTGCAGTCGAATATAAGCTTTTAAAACTTAATATTGATCCAATTTACACATCTGATATCAACACATATTGATGCGCGTAGGAATAGATTGTAACTGAGCAACCGTTTTAGTATGTCATAAAAATGACATATAAGCTGAAAAATTTATTTAGACATTCTGCTATATAATAATAATAAAAGATATTATGTTCTAATACTTTGAAAAGCATTAATATTTATCATTCTAAATTTTAATATTCCTATTTTTATCATAACAATTCAATTAAACGTATATTTAATAAATAAAACAATAGGTATGAAAATGGTAGTTTATAAGTACTATACAACTTTCATTGTGAAAATATAGTATAAAGAAAAACTAATTCAATTAATTAAAGTATTTAATGTGCTACACTATTATTTATTTTTCCATGGTACCACGATATAACAATTCAAATATCTATTTGAAAATAAAAAAATCAAAATATGCTTTACTATGTAGGCAAAAATAAAAAGACATGACAAATATTGAACCCATGCCCATTTTAGCTCTTCCCAAATATTAGGCTGATAATAAGTTAAGTGCTCCCTATAAATCAATTCGCCTTGGACAACTACTGCGTTTTCACTTGAGTAACCTACTTGTTTTGTTACATATTTGTTGCTAATTTTAGCTGAAACTGAAATAAATTGTTATAATATTATAATTTCTGTTAGTTTTATAAAAAAATGTTAGAAAACATTACTGACATTTTCGATTAAAATTTTGCTTAAGTAATTCCTCCAGAGAATAATCAGCCAGTTCAACACTGTCATTATATTTTTCATATAACCCTTCACTAGTCAAGAGACCTTTCTGCTCCAATATCAGGTCTCCGTAGAATTGTATTTTTTGTACCTCTTCATTTAATACATGTGTAAAAACTGCAATAGATTCTATTGTTGCCACGAACAATTGCTGCAACAAATCAAGAACACCAATGTTTATAAGTAATAGAATAGTAAGAAGATGATAAGAAACTTTTTACCGTTAGTTGAAAATTGAAGAAAAGCAAAACATTAAGAGACCTTATAGGTGTATCTGTATAAAACTGAACCTCAAATTTAAAAATGTCATTTTTGCTATCACTGTTTGTATCTATTTCTTGAACCTGAAACATAAAAAAATTAATATTTGCACAAAATGTATATATATATGATAATTTATGTATACGAAATAATTCTATTTTTTATATTATAATAATGTAACAGTACAACCTTCACTAATGTACAATTATCTTCAATTTCGTTATTTTTATACGTTCTAAAAGTTGAACAAACTACAGGATTCATATTGTAATCCCTGTTTGCCAGCAATAAATATTTATATTTAAATGATATATCAGGCCTTTCAGTATATATACGATTTTTCAGTGAGAAACCTAAGAATTAATAATGATATACAACAATAGAACTCTTTAGTTAACACCATTAAAAAACACATAGTATATTTATATAACCGTATATAAAACACCAAAATATTAAAAGTGCTTACCACCCGCGTTATAAATAATAAAAAACGGCGTAAGCAATGATAAAATTGTGAGGAATATTACAACGAGAAAGCTTAAAGAATATATTTTACTTTTATATTTGTATTGGATGGGACTTGAAAATATTTCAATTACTGCCATTATGACGCATTTCCTTAGCAACGGTTCGGAAAGTAAAGTATATGTATACTGTACATGTAAAGTTTCTTTAAAATTTCAAGAAAATGTCCGATGACAAAGAAAGGGATGTTTGCTTAAAATTTTTGCATGCTTTAAAACGTATGTGACTAAGAATAAAAGTCTAGTTTATATTTTATGTTTATTATCTCTTGGAAATTTATGTAAAAACAATGAAACTCTTTCTAACCTCCAATTTTTTAAGTACTGCATTTAATTTATTTTCTTTACATTTTTGACAGAAAGAGGAAAAAATTATTCTGGGTTTAAAGAATCACTTGATAAGTTACAATCTTACGTTGCATCAAAAGGACTAAATGACGACGATATTAATTTATTGGCAAATGTTATTATGAAAACGACTAACTTAGGTTAGTATATTTCAAATGTGTAAAAAGTAAACAACTATATTTGTTCAAAGCATAAACTAAGAAAAATATTTTATAGGTGTTACTAAACAAGTGCCTTTAATAAGGTGTTTAGTTCCAAGATACAGAGTACCTGAAATTACAGTTAAAACCATTGTTATTTGGTGTTTATCATCCATAGGAGGACTGGCTATTTCTGTATCCAATAGCATTGTACAATGGATTCTTGGTAATATTATTTTTATTATACAGGAAGTATATAATATTGGAACAGATAGGAAAAATATGATGTAAAAATTGTAATTATTTATATGCCTTTAGGTATATTGGATCACCAATTAACAGATAAAAAAGTTATAAATATATTTTATGGTGTGTTTTTTCATTTGTTGCTAAAATATGAGAAACTGGTAAATATTACTTCTATATATTAGTATTGTATGTAGTAGTTTATAAATTTTTAACTAAAACTAGGAATTTCTACAATAATGTAATTACGCAATTCTATTATTTTCATAGGAAAAAAATATAGCACATCTTATTTATGTATTAGCAAAACCAGAAGATGTAACTCGTAGAGATGTAATTAGACTATTATATCTTCATCAGAAATATGCAAAATCTCGAACACACATTGTTGCCTTACTATCGTAAGTATTTACTATTTAAAATGTTTTATTTTAAGCAAATTTAATATTACTTCATGTATAATTTATCTCAGATTGTTCAAGTCTTATAAGCCCGAATTAGTTCCTGAAAGATTTCAATCTGTAAATATAGAAAGTGTATGGAAGCCAATACCTGAAACTTTACAATTAATGCTTCAAAATGCTAAAGCTCGTTTAGAAGTTCAACAAGCAGAAGATATAAATTTAAAATGTTTTAATTGGTGCACATTGGAGGTAAGTATTTGATAATGGTACAATTTGCTTTAGTATGAATGTAACATATTTTTCAATGTTAATAGAGTGGCAAAACACGGAAAAATATGGAGCCTCTCTTACCATCTGTAGGATATTTTCAAATTGGTTCTAGTATTTTTAAAGAGAAGGATACTAAATCTATTTTTGATATCTCCAAGTAAGTAATTAATTTTAACATTACAAATTATTTAGTGATTAATATTCCTAAGAGAGTAAAATATTTCAGTGTAGAAGAATTGGGAAAGTTGCATTTAAGCATAGAATTACCATGCAAGGCTATATCCCTTTTGTCTAATACAGCTGGATATCATCTTCTTACATTTGCTGATTTTGAATATCAAAGTAGATTCTCTTACAATCTACATAATACTTTAACAAGGGGTATATTTATAGCATTAGTCTGTAACGTATTTTTCTTTAAATTAATAATTTTAACATTTCCTTTATTTTAGCGTTTATGTTTGAAAATGACAAATTTTCTATGAAAGATATTGATAGATTACTTGATATGACTGTAGAATTTTCACGATACATGCAACAAGGTATACCGGTTGTCAATCATTTCCTCGATGCGTACCTATATTTTAACACAGGAGAACATCAGTCGAAGTTATTGGCTTTATTACAGTGGATGACATCAGTGCCTGTTAGCGGTATATTTTCAATAAAATATGTTCATTAATACTCATATGTTAAGTGTAACTTGTACCATAAAAATAAAATACTTTCAGATTTACAGGAAAAAATATTAGTACATGTACAAAATATATTTTATGAATCAACCGTAACTACAAAATGTGAAATCATCAAAACATTAAAAATGTTGATTACAAATATGGTACATCAAACTAATCTTATTTAATGAAGTTATGTTTCTCGTATATGTACTAAACTTGAAAATAATACGATTTGATGTAAAACTAAATATGTTAGCTCTATTAACAAAACACTATAGTTTACAAATATCTTAAAGCACTGTTTTTTGTAGTTTGTTAATCAAGGATTCGAAGAATGCTGCCAAAACACACCTGCACCATTTTTAGGTCAAAGTCCAATGGATAATTTGGAAAACGCGATTTCAATTCTTACAAAAATTTCAGAGGATCTTATTGTGTCGGGTTTAAATATACATTTGTATAATGTTTTATTGCTTTCAGAAGCATTATCCTTTTATGAAGATGTAAGTTATGAAGATAAATAGTTATTTAACTGGAAATACTTTCATCTAATTAACATAAATGACAATAAAATATTAGTAATTTAGTCTCCTAATTTTATTTAAAATATTTAGATTTGTGAATTAGAAAATCGCAGCATCATATTGTCCTTTACAGTAGCACCGCCTGCAGTAATTTATGGAGGTTTTGTTACAAAAATCTCTGCGATTTTGTCCAGAATATGCAAATTATTATTAAGGTATTTATATTACATTTTTTTTTGCATCTATAAGTTATTTTCCCAATTTTAATATTCATTTGCAGGTATCACGATGTAGGTTTACAATTTAGAAAGAAAGCAGAAAATGTATTCGAAAAGAAAATGTACACGATATCTGTTTATATTGAAGACATTATTAAGGCATTATGGTATGATGAGGTATGTAAATGCTGTACTAATGTGCTACAAAAGATTTATCATTAAATTTTTGCGTTTAACAATTACATTTTCTGATACATATTTGCATTCAGCCATTCAAGAAGAAAAGAAACAAATATTTTTTAAGAAATGTTCCCAAGGAAGTTCTGAAAGATTTGGAACGTTTCGATTTAAACTGCCGTTTAAATATTAGTAATCATCATGCAATTTTACCTTATAAGTATATACTGAACATAGCAGGGTTCGATATACTCACAAAAAAAGTAAGAAATAACACATCATTATATTCTTAATAAAATTTTTGAAAAGAAAATTGAAATATGTAACAATAAACTTGTTCTTAATATTGAATAATACATTTTTAATTATAAAAGTTTTAAGGATGGTGTAATATTTTACAGGATGCTAGGAACATAGCTTCGCATTGTATTCCAAGTGTAAATACATTTATTGATGTATTTCGAAGTTAATAAAAAACTTGATGTATTTCGAAGATAATAAATTTAAATATAAAAATGTATGTATGTATTACTACAGAGAAGGTATGAGATAGACCAATCACATTACGGGACTTTATGTCTCACGTTCTGAAATACCGGTCGTGTGAAAAGTCAGAAAGTTATGCTCTCTACGATATAGAGCGGTGAGTTTATAAATTATATACATTTCAACCTTCAAAAATGGTAAAGTCAACAGATGTAAAAGATCCTCTTTTGTTAAATTTACATATAAAGATACATATACTGCATTGCGTGGGTAGAACTATTAACGATCTTTCGACAGCAGTAGAACACACGCATGGGATGAATTATCCACTAATAAAAAATTACGTTCTTATATTTTTTTATTACAGTATAATGAGAATATTATCAAATTATGAGATTTTGTTGATAAAAGTAAGTCTAAATGTGACCTTATTAAGTAATGCTTTTAATTACACATAATACCACTGTAAAATTTATTGTTTATGATATAGTCCACAAAACATTGGTGATTTCATAAAGATCTAATGAAAACTATAAGCATCTATTACTGACAAGGAAGGGTAGGCAACCCGGAAATTCAAAAAATTATGAAACTTTGCGTACAAGTATGTCGTCCGTAATAAAACCCTATTTTTCGTTGGTGCCATAATTCGGTTTTAAGGGACAAAATCACCCCTTGAAAAAGATTTAGAATTTTTTTTTACGTGAAACATCACAAGAAGTGTGAGATATCGCGTTTTATTGCGTTTACTAAACTGCGTTAGAGATTTTTTAAAAAAATGAGGCAACCCTTACGGGCCGTTCGTCCTCGTGCAAACCTGGATGCCACGTGTGCGCATCTTAGGCTCCTCGAGGACCAGGGCAAGTCTTAACCCGGGGAGAGACAAAACAACGGAAACTAAAATCTAAAGGAATTGGAAAAGAGAAAGTTCGCGTGGAAGAATAGAACAAGGTTTGGTAAGGGCTTGTTGGCAGTGGCAAGTACACCCGCATCTCAGTTCAGTTTTTCTTCTACCAACCGTCGAGACGTACCCGCCGAACCGCTGCCGCAGGGCCAGTTAACGCATAAAACGATTGTATTTTCCGGGCGAATTGTTCACCTACCATCACACTTATGTATATCTTAATAAATTGAGGTGAAAACAGTGTAACGGCGTTTCCTCACCCACCTTAGTGTCATAAATTACATTATTATCCATACCGTATTGTAAACGGAAAACTGGCTATTTTGCGATTACGATGTAGCAACGATTTATTTTTTATAATATCGTCGAAAACATTTAAAGTGGCTGTGCAGTGAAGTGAGTTCACCGACCCGACCGTAACATCAGCTGTTGAGGGTTGCCTTGAAAGGTCAGGGTCAGCACAATAACCCACTTCCGTCGAAGCAGGTTGATTCGTGTACGAATGGGTAAGTTTTTCATAAGTAATAAAACCCTTTATTCTTTTCGGATAACGAATAAAAGTATCGAAAACAATTATTAACACGTTAAATACCGTGGGGGTGATCGGTGACCGGCGGTCTCAAAAATGGTAAAAGCATTTAATTTGAATAAATGGTGGTATTTATAAAAATTTTCACCTAATGCATCGCACAGCATATTTAAATAGTTTTATTTCTAACTATTGACATATTTTATGCATATTGCAACGTGTTTTATTAGAATAAAAAATTCTTTTCGGCACCGTGGACAAGTAACGTAGAATTGGTCCGGCATTCAACGTGTTAAACGACTTATTAGTTTATTTGTTATTCATGAATAACGAATAATTCCAGATTATTCTTAATTTAAGACGATGTAACATTTGCCGCACGCTTCCCTCGATTCCCAAGCTGTGCCAGTGCGTTTGTTCACGATTGCGCGCGGATGAGAGTCGAGCGCTCCCGTGGTTGCACGGGAAACGGGAAACGGGAAAAAGTTGTTCAGAGTCAGCACAGCACCCCCCCATTTCCAGGTGTTCGAGGAGTTACGGGACACCCTGTATGCAGCTTTCAGCTCACCATATACCTAAAAACATAACACATCGACAAGAAAAATGAATAGCTGTTGAGAGAGTAAGCGAGACATGGTATTTGCAGGGGATAACGTGCGCGCTGCAATGAATCATTCAATGACGAAAATTTCATCTTTTTATCATTTTCATGAGGTTCTCCCGATGAAAATGAGTCCAAACACAACATAAATCGGACTATCGGCCAAAAGTTTGGAATCACTTGCCGATTTCTATCAAAATCGAATATACCGGTAATTTTGGAATGATCCATCGTTAATATATCAGATCTTAACAAGTTGAATTATATTTTAAGAGATTTCAGCATTTTCTTATGTCCATAATGCTATTATATAATTCATACACTCAGTTTAAGGCAACGCTCGGAATGAACTTTTCTTCTGCCGGGAAAATTACTCTGTTTTCGCCTCATATAGGAATTCGCGATTCTTTTGTTTACCAATAAGCGTCGAATGTTACAATTTTAGATTCCAATTGGCTGGTCTGGGGGCCCCGAAAATGTATAAATTGGACATTTGTTATACATTGCCACAATTCTCGTGAACGAAGGCGTTGAAACGTGATCAGCAGCTAAAATTTTACATTAATACTTTAAAATGGCAAAAAGAATAGAAATTAGTATTGAAACTCGAAGTGCAATTATCACACTTAGAAAGGAAGGTTATTCTTTGCGGAATATTGCAAGGAAATTGAAAGTATCATACAAGGGCGTGCAGGGTACAGTAAAACTTTTTGCGGATACTGGTAGTTTGAAAGACAAACCATGATCAGGAAGACCCAAAATCACGTCGAGAGCTGAAGATGTAAGAATAAATATTATTTGCAAACGAAACAGACGACTAACGGCCTCGAAAATTCGTATAGGACTTACTAATAGTAGACCGAATCCAATGTCTCTGACCACGGTGAAAAGGCGACTAAGAGCTGCAGGTTTAAATGGCCGTATAACAGTGAAGAAACCATTGCTTTCGTCGAAAAATCGTAAAATGCGGTTGGATTGGGCAAAAAGTCACAAAAATTGGACACCTACGGACTGGGGTAAGGTTCTTTGGACTGACGAATCCAAGTTAGAAATATTTGGGTCGCACCGGAGGATATTCGTTCGCCGATCTGTACAAGAAAAAATGTTGCCAGAGCGTATTGTACCTACTGTCAAACATGGTGGTGGTTCAGTTATGGTCTGGGGATGTTTCTCAACGATTGGAGTAGGAGACCTAATCAAAGTAGAAAATACAATGAAAAAAGAAAACTATCAACAGATACTCGAACAGCAGGCTTTACCATCAGGTCACCGGTTAATACGTAGAAATTTTATTATGCAGCAGGATAACGACTATAAGCATTCATCTAAATTGTGTAAAGGGTTCTTATTGCAAAAAAGAAATAGAGCGGGTCTTGAGGAATATGACATGGCCAACACTATCATCGGATTTGAATCCGATAGAATTTTTGTGGGAAGAACTCGATCGGAATATCCGGTTGCACTGTCCAACATCGAAAGGACACCTTTGGCAACTACTATAAGAAGCATGGAAAAGTTTAAAGTTAGAAATACTCGAAAAACTAATTGCCAGGATACCCAGAATATGTCAGGCTGTCATTAGAAGTAAGGGCGTTTTGATGAAAAGGCAATTTAAAGAAAAATATCTATTTCTTCGTATAAAAAATAATATAAAATGTAAAATAGAACTTTTGTATGCATTTGTAATTTTTGAATAGTAAAAACAGTCTTTTATATTAAAAGTACTTATTTATAAAACTCAATCTCTCCTGAATAAAAGGATAATGAAATCATTAATAGTTTCCGAAATGATAATTTTTTATGCGGGTAGGACATGTCGAATAAAAAATAGTTAATAGTTATGCATAATAGTTTCTGCTCTGAATTATCGTCTCGATCAACTGTTTATTCACCCATATGAAAGCAACCTATAAGGATGAACAAATATTAGATTGATTCAAAAGTTTTGTCACCTGTTTTACAATTCCGTTCAAAAATTTCGATAAATGACTAAAAATTCAAATATATACTCGGTCTAACTGTCAAAATATGGACTATAAAAACACAATGCGATAAACTTGCAAACATATTGCCAGAATATTTTGCTCACAAGAATGAGAAATTTTCCATAAAGGGGATAAATAAATTAATGGGTACTAAGGAGACAATAATTAGCAATAAATACCCTTACCACAGATTAATGGGTAAAACTTTAATCGAAAATTAGTGTACTTTCTTTGAAAATAAAACGATAAAATTTTCCGATCAATTTAATGTATGTAGATACATATTATACATGTAGAAGTATAGAATTCTATATTTCGTGTGCAATTATGAGATATTCTGTCCTATACTTTATTTGTCATTTCATATTTACATTTAGTTTTAATTCTAACCGCTACTAATGTTGTAATCTTATTCTGTACTAAACCGTTAACGTTGGTAGCGACACGAAAATGGTAAGGGTCTTCTCGGCCTCAATGCCTCGGACAAAAAGTTCCATAAGATGCAAGGTCTATCTTGTATGTCGTCTGTAGCCATATTCCGTCTGTCGTCTGTGATCTATTCTGCTAGAAATGCATGGTGCTGCTCTCTTTAAGTGCAGTTCAAAAAGAATTGTAACTCAATGGGTAATGAATAAATGTCAAACAATTAACCTTAAAAAAGGGATTAAACAGTTTGTCCGTAAACAACGTCTTTCAAACTATTAGAGTATTTAAAGAATGAACAACGTTGAAATCGAAGATTTTTATCATCATGACTTTACGACGGCGTCAGAATGGGAGGTGTTCATTGCAAGATTAGAAGAAATTATGCACGAATGGAAGTTACCCAATACGAAAATAGGCCGTTGTTTAAAGTCTGGTGATTTTGTCAATTGTCAATGGCAAGAAAATTCGGAAAAACTTAATTTTGCTGGTTTGTTCGTATATATATATATTTGTAGCTCTAACTTCACTGAAAGTAAAATAGAACGTAGTGGACAAAAATGTATGTCCTTGTTTAATTGATAACAAAATTGATGCAAACAGATGTCTTTCATTTATTTCAGATGCAGAATTTACATTAAAGCACTTTAAATTAAAATTAGAAGTGGAAGATATGGATAGTCCTTTAGAAGAGAACGAAGAAAGCGAAGAAGAGATAATACAGTGTCAAAAGGATGCGTTAAATGCATCAAATGATTTTGTTAGACTCGATGGAAATCATTTAGAAATAGCTTGCTATTATGGTATTAGAGAATTTATTGTTTTACAGTCTTCAAAGAAGGATTCTGTGATGGATGAAACTAAAATTAGAATTTTACTTAGTTCTCTTGCAATTGCAGCAACTAATGCCAATTGGTAATTAGAAAGATTGTCCATTTAATATTACATATTAATGCTTCCATAAAATCTGTTTATTCTTATAATTAGAATTTATTTTCAGCGATGTACCTACATTAGTACAAATACAAGAACCATGGCAAAAAATGTATCTTGGAACTAGTATTGGGAAAGGAGTTTGTACCCACTTTGACATGGTACACTTGAAAAAAATACCGCCGCACTGCAAGTACCTAACTGGTATGAATAGAGTTTCTAAAAGAAAAGTATAGAAGTAATTGTATTAGTTATACAGTTACACAATTGGAGTCTCGTGATCACACACAATGATACATGATAATTTGTTATAAATATATGTTATTTTCAGGTTTACTTGCTTTGTTTAAACAAAAAGTTGGAGAAGGTTGCGGAATAAGACTCGATCAGGTGATGATATCCACAAGGTTTTCTTACCTGTTGAAAGATTGGACTAGCAGCACATGGACTCAAGAACCTCCAGATTTTGACTTCATGCAAGGAGAAACATTAGGTGTAGCTGAACTTGGAAAGCTTCCATTCGGAGCAACATTTGATCCAATCGCGTAAGATTTTTATATCCCGACAAAAAAGAAATAACTGATGTAGTCAAATTCATGAATCGGTCAAATTTGTTCAATGAAATCATTTCAGAGAACTTCATTTATTTACTACATGGCCTGAAATGTCAGAGAACGTTGCAGTAGATAGCGAAGCATTTACTGATTTAGAACCACAATTAGCCCCTAAATGGTCAGTGCAAGTAAAAATGGTTTCGTCTCCGGCTTGCTTACTTGGAGAGTACTTAACGGATTTTTTACATCTTTGTAATAATCAGAAAACCATAGTAGATTTGCTTGGGGACGCTATAATTTATGCCCAACAAGAGGATCAAGCTTTCAGTTCGGTTTTCAATATATTTACCGAATCTAAAATACCAACAATTTCAAGGGTTGTTAGTAAAGCAAGCGCAAAGAAAAATAAAAACATAGAAGGACCGATATCGGAGGAGATATTACTGCCGATACTTTATTTTCTTTTTCCTGATGCAGACGAAAATTCTGTGAGTAATAATTTGTTTAAAACTTTACTTAATATTTGTTCGAGAAATAAAAGTAAAACATTATGAAAATTACTTGATATTACAGAAAACTCCGTATGGTGACTTGACCATATGTAACGTAGACGAAGATCAATGGAAAGGTGTTAAAACCTGTGTAATGGATAGCTTAGTGTGGCGTCTTGCGATTGTCGCGGCACATTGTACGCATAATCTCGGAGGAACAGCAGCATTGGCGCAAGTATGGTACGAATTCGTGCAAGAAGTCAGGTTTCGGTGGGAAAGAAATATTCTTATACCTGGGTAAGTACTGCACATTTTATTAATAACCTGCACGGTAAAAAATAATATATGTGAATCATTTTTTAAAAAAGTTTATTATGTATTGACACTTTTATAAAATGCGATAGAATCGGGAAATGAGAAACTATACCGCTTCTTCGTTAATATGAATTTTATTAGATCTAATTTTACATGATATTTTGAAGAAGAACATGCACACAGTTTCACTGTGTATATTTTCAGCTTCGATTTTCTATACTAATATTGAAACTTGTAAATTATCGACGTATTAAAAATATACAAAATCGTTCTATATTTGTCGGAAAAATCTCTCATTGTCAGAACGTACCACATGTTACGAAACACTTTTAATGTCGATACATATCTTGCAAACATGCCTATAAGCACGAGACATTAAACGTAATACAGATTTTGATAGATGCTTGTTTATGATACAGTCTTTGGATAAAAACACATCCACCACTCGTGCACATTAATCTTGACTCATTTACAACACTACTTATTCCTATGATTGTTTCGAGAGATCGTGTGCCCGAACCAATTAAGATTAGACATTTCATTCAAGTACACATAAAACATATTTCTAAACGTGCATCTTTAGACATTCTTTGTTTTATGTCGAGCTTCTTAAAGTTACACATTTTTATAACATTCTCTTTCGTGCTGTTACGTTAATACATAATTACACAGTAATATTTGTAATAACGCAGACTCGAATCGTTACTCTAACAAACGATATGCTATCTATGAACTCTATATCTTCTAAAATGTCATGTTATTTATAATACATCTACATGAGTGAGAGCAAATCGAGTGCTCTAAAAAAAAAATGTCATTGAACACGTTTGAGCAAAACCATATATACACACGCACGTACGCGTACGCATGCACTCACACACAGAAACACACGCACACACATGGTGTGTCGAATCAAAGAGGCATGAGACCAGTCCTGGTAGTTGGATTACGCGCCATATATATATCCATGTCATGATCAGTCCAGTTATTCTCTTCATAATTGTTGAGAGTATGCGTCGAATCGGCTATGCTGTATCGACTACCTGGTCGTGGCGGATTTTGCTCCAGCGTACGATTACACGATCTTGGTCTTTGCCTTCTGGATGAAGAATGCGGTGGCATATGACTTGGTGAGAAATTAGTCCTTGACATTCTGTCAGAAGCTGCTGCCAAAGATTGTCGCGATTGCCTCAGTTCTGTAAAAAAGCCCTATTTATTTGTCTAATTATAAAACAGAATTAGGTTTTCCATCTAATTTCTAAAAGGAACAAACCTGATCTTGTATTGGCAAGATTAGAAGATAAAGTATTGTTTCCAAAGTATCTTGTTGATGTATTGGAAAAACTGTGCTGAGATTGACCATCGACTACGGATCGAGTTGATACTTTTCCACTGTAATGTCCTGTCTGAGATCTAATGTCGTCTATGCAGGATGCTCTGGTTATCGAACCTGGAAATGATAAGAATGAATATGCTTCGTTTACTTTGCGAACCTTTGTCTATTCTTTTTGATAACGTTTTGTAAATAAAGCATAACTGAATTTGTGCAATACAATCGGGAAAGATGTAATTGTTTATGTGAAAATCAGTTGAAAATGTGAAACAAAACTACTAATAGGAATAGTAATAGAAAATTTTATAAATAATAATAAACTTTTTTTTTCGTATTTTTTTAAACGTAGATACATTCGAAAATAGGTACGTAGTATTTGATAAACTTGAGTTTAGCTAAATGGTACACCCTAATCTGGCTTCAAAGATGAAACCTGGTAGAAAAAGAAACAATTACAAACAACTGTCTACAATTTGTATAAATGTAGATTAATTTTTTACTACAGCTTAATTCGAGAGAAGATATTTCTTCGAATTTTTCTATTCTTATCCAATAATTTCTTTATTAAATTGAAACCACTTTTGAATTTGATATTTTTTATACCTTGTCGATCTATGGGAAATATTCTTGGCCTTGGTATGCTCCTGTTACTGTACGCAGACACTTGATCCCATTCTTTTTGAGCGTTATAAGCACTGAGAGTTGCCATTGAAGATAATGGCCCACCAGGGCTGGGCGTGGGTCCAACGGTAGAGCAACAGTTGACAGGTAATCCAGCAATCGGTCCTCCCATTTTTGTCTGATCTATACTGTGAAGGGTGTGAAGTTTTCTGGCCCTTCGCCGGTTCGCGACAATGAATATTATCACCGCGACCACTATAGTGGCGCATATAGCTGCACTGGCAGCAATAGTAATTTTGTCCATATTGGATGTAGGTGAATTTTCCGTCCTGACTTCCTTGCATTGGTTATAGGGTACATTTGCTGGAGTGATGTTAGTCTCTTCCAATGAGACCACGCAAACTACGATACATTCCTACCATAGTGAAGTAAACATATGAATTACAATTTGTTGCAAATAAATGCAACAAGCTAAGTCTGTCAACTACAGTAGGGTATACAGAACTTGAATTTTACTGGATAAAATTTTGCAGAAAAAAATCATTATAAAATTATTACTTTTAATTGTAGTAAGTGGTTATGTAATATTTAAGTTCGAAAACTTTGCCTACCACCCTAATAAGCCTATGCTTGTACTACTTGTTAAATTGCTTTACCTGTGAAGGAACGTTCTTAATTTTGAATTCTCGTTCGCTGGCTTCCAGAGGCGGGGCCTGTTTAAAACTACTATCTCCGAACAATCTATAAATCACTTTGAAACCCAAAATATTAGTCGTCTCGGTGTCCCAGTATATAATTACAGCATTATCTTGTCTGAGCACATCCTTAACTATGATGTCTTTGTCGCTCGATTTCGACTTGTAAAGTGGCGAACCGAGCACCAGTGGCGGTCTCGGTTGATGTTGTTGCAAGTGGTCCTGAGCGAGCTTCACCGGAGACAACGTGGTCCTCATTATCACCACATTTCCCGTTCGTGCAACCGTTGGTCTATTGGTGATTGTTCTCGGAGTGGTGGAAGATGGTGCATCCGTACTCTGAAGTTCTGTACTTGGCAAGGTTGTTGTTGTTACAGTTGCTACACTGATAGAGGGACGAGTGGTTGGATTATAACTGCTAACTACTCCGATGGATCCTGTAGGTTCTCTAGTGTCTACGCTCTCTACTGTGCCTATTCCGATGATTTCTGGAGTCCTTTCGCAGGTCATTTCTGATAGATAGTTTTATAGGATTAGTCAGAGGAAATGATGGATTACAAAGCTGATTTAACAGAGTGTCTCATACATCTAGGTAGAGCTATATCTTTAAAACGCTCAGAGATACAAACAAATATATAAAGTCAAAATTAAATGGTGTTACCTCCTACATTCCTGTATTACTTTTATGCATTATTGTGCATTGATGTGATTGCAAAGTGCAGTTGCATTCTTCTTTTTTTTAATGGAACTACATAATTTTTTCTTGCATAAATCAATTGTTTGGGTTATTCTACGTATAGAAGTATTAGAGTTAGATTATCGAAAACTAAACAATTCACGAAATATTTTAACTTTCTTAGTAAAGCATATGTACTTTTAAGCGTTCTCTTACCTGTACGGCTCTATTCATGCTTCCAAACAGCTTTTAAGTTTATGAATGGTGTTCAAAAGGTTCTCCACCACATTGCAAACGTTTCTTAATTTGAGTCTTGATATTATTACATCCTTTGTAACTTAAAAACTGTTCCGAAGCGTGAACAGAGCCATACGAGAGAGTGTTTAAAGGTGTGTTTTACTTTTAATCACCATTAAAAGAGAGACGAAAAAGGGTATTCAAAAATGTATGGAAATTAACGGTAATCATTTTGAATATCTTCTGAAGTCAGTTTTGTACTAGCACACGTAAATTTTATGCAATTCCTTTCTTCTGATAAAAACATGTTTTTCATTTTAAGGTCATTTGGAAGTTAACAATATTTAACATAACAACATTTATCCCTTTAAACAGAGATATGTTAAAATAAACGGAGATATACATTATACCTATTTATCATAACTAATAACAGTATAAATAGTACAAAAAATTCGTTTAGATCGTTTTATATAAAAGCACCATTTTTGTATGTACGTATTATTACCTTCAGGATTGATGTTGTAAAAGCTTTTGTCCTGCAACTTCTGCGGACTTCCGCAAAACTGTGGTTTGCGTTCCCGACTAGTGACTTGCAGATCCCTGCTTTTTATCCAATCGACGATCCAACGTAATCTGCAATCGCAGACCAGAAATCGACCTCCTAAACTCAGACCTCTAAGTGTCCCGTTCAATCGTGCGAGAGCCTCTTCTGGAACGGTCGACAAAGGATTTCCATCGATCGCTAGTAGAGTTATCGACGGATTTTTTTGAAAGGCGTCCACTGGTAGTTCGGTTATCAGGTTGAATCCAATATCTAGCACCTAATCAAAAACAATTATTAGCCATTATTGTACAACCTGACTGCAATATATTTTTTTCTAAATTATGCGGTCCAATGTGTGTTCGTAAAATCTTACGTAAGAGAGAGAGAGAGAGAGAGAGAGAGAGTGATTACCCCCTCTTCATTGAAAGAAGAAACATTCGCGTGCTCTGTTGAATGCTATTGCTTTTCCATGATTTAATGTTACTATGTTTTCTGCATTTTAATTTAATTTAACCTAATATAATAATTTTTACAATGGAACATTTTAAAGATTTGTTTAGAAACTCACCCTAAGATCTTGAACACTGTTGATAGCAGCTGTAGGAAAGTCCGGAATAAGATTGTTCAACAAGCTCAAAGAGCTCAATGTATTTTTGATTCCATGAAACGCATCCGGTCCAATACTCTGTATCAAATTCCTTTCGAGATTCAGACCAGTTAACGACTCGAGACTTTCGAAAGCTTTCGTGGCCGCGGACCCGGGCAGTTCTCGAATACTGTTTTGTGATAGATCAAGGAAAGCCAACGTTTTCAAACCCCTGAGTGCCTCTGGCACCTTTTTCTGCCTGGTGCCCTTCAGATTCAAATTCTTCAACGATCTGTCCAAGCCGCGAAAAGACATCGGTGCCAGAGTGACTTCGTTGTCTGAAAGCTTCAGCGTGACTAATTTCAATCCCGTAAACGCATTGTCGTTTACTCTCTCAATTTTGTTCATCGAAAGGTCCAGTATAGTCAGATTTCTCAATGCTTTTAAAGTGCCGCTAGGAATCTCCGTCAGCTCGTTATCTTTCAGATTCAGACTCTTCAAGGAATTCTCTTGCCCCTTAAACGCTTCTGATTCGATCGTTTTAATTTGGCAGCTAGATAATTGCATGTTATTGATTTGTACCGCGGCGAACGAGCCATTCTTCAGCGTTCCTATGGTGCTGTTATTTATATAGAACAGATCCACGGTGGTTTTGGACGCGTGACGCCGCATGGCGGACAGCAGTTGTTCGTAGTCGACGATGTCGCATTGCACGGATAATTCTCTGGCTAGATTATAGTCGCAGATACAGGAGCTCTCGAGGTCGACCACGTGTTGCGCCCATGGACAACTCGAGGTTGCTACTACGCTACCGATTATGCCTGCGAGCACCACCAACACCACCCTCCAATGTACGTCTGTAAATATTCCAATTATTGAATTCTGATATGTATGTATTTGGAAAGCGGGAATGTTTGGAACATTTAGCAGAATATTATAAAATTCTTTCTTTAAACTTCAAATTTTTCAAACCGGGCACCGCGCGAACACCTTTCTTTCGAACGGAATAATTAAATTCTTAACTACTATTTCACATATACCTACATAGGTAGAGAAGAGTTGCCTATATCGTATATCCTATCGTACATCGCCGATTTCTTTCTTATTCATGAATATAAACAATATTTAGTGGTGAAAATATGAAAAAAGTGAGCAATGAGAAATATAAACAAAAGATTGTCAAATTGCGTCCTATTTTGTGCGAGTTAAAAATATTTAAAAAAATCAGGTACGCTTGATGTGATACTAATTTACTTTAGCTGATTACATATAATCTAACAATACAGTTTTATTCTGTATCGTTGCATTTTTCTAAAACTAGGAGTATTGTAGAATATCTTACGTTCATTTTATGTACATATGTTTCCTCTGAAACTATTATTAATATCAGAATTCGGGCTTGAAATTTGGACGTGTTAAATGGTTCAAAGGGGCTAACATTTTAGAGTACAAGAAGTTGTGGGGATGAATTTCCTAGGGATGGAAAGGCTGCAACCCCTAATTTTTTCAAATGAAACTATATTAATTTTTCATTATTTCGATAACTGTTGTCAAGCCTAATAACTTTTATCTGAAACATATTTTTTTTTATTCTGCATAGTTACAAAGTTATAGCGATAATTTTTTTAACAGTAACGTTGGGGTGGGTCAAAGATGATCGAAATGTTTCGTAACGAAAGTAATAAGATGAACAATGTCAAATATCTCAGAAGTGGTAATTTCTAAGATAAGTGTATCTTAGTACTTTTATACTCAAAATTCGCTATTCTATCGAAATCAAGCATAAAGAAATTTGACATTCCATTAAAAAAAAAAGTAAGAAAATTGACCGCTGTATCTCTTCTACGCATCCACGAGTCAAAAAAATCGTTATTACCACATTACGTATTTGGTTAAATCCTACAACTTTCATTAGTAACATTTTCGCGTATTGTTTGAAATAACGAAGATACTTCAAGTGGACAGAGTTCTAAAATTTGATACAGTTCAAGTGAGCGAGACTGTCTATAAATTCTACGCAGTTTTGTGCGTTTACAATGGAATGGCAACACGTATACAGGGTGAACTGCCTAGCGCGATCACCTTAGATTATTCTGTTGTTAATGTACCGATCGAAATTTTTTTTGTGTCGCATAATATGGTTCAAAGAGGCTTTTAAGTTGATTATAGTATATTTTTTATCAGTCCATTTTTTTCGAAGTTTTCAAAGTGACCTTCAGTTTTTTTTTTTATGTATAACCGTACAGTCTTTTTTATTATGACTTGGTGGGCATTGAAACTAATTCAACGAGTATAACAAAAAAGTATTTTTTTATCTGAAAGAACGATACAGCGAAATAAATATGCAGGACAAAGTGATTTTGTGACGTCTCTAATTTTAAGTTTCAAACTTACACAAATTCACAGTGTGTATTCAAAATGGTGCCTATCATCTGTAATACACTTATATAAGCAGCAAATAAATGACTGCTTAATTCTTTCTGACATTAGCACTTCTTTTATTCGTTGCATATTTTTTTCCTAGGACAGATTTTTTTTTACTATTACTTTTATTCAGATGGAGAAAAATATTATATCTTTGTTAAAAAATTGAAGATGATCTTAGAAACGACGGAAAACATGGACTGATCAAAACTGTACCTACTATAATCATTTTAAAGGCTTCTTTGAACCATATTATGTAACATAAAAAATTTCGATCGGTCCACTAACAACAGAATAATCTAAGGTGATCACGTCAGGCGGTTCACCCTGTACACTTTTATGCAGGTATACGATGAACATGTGTGGTTTCGAAACGTCGCGCAATTCCTTCTAATCCTGCAATTACACCACGTTTTATTACGGTACATGAGCTCTTCAACCTTGCAGTGGACCATTATACCTAATCGCTAATCGTTTTTGATTAATTGTAATATATGATCTTGTGCGATTATTTGACAACAAAATGTCTCTTCTATCGTTTGACTTTTCGTAATGCGGCCATCTTTTCACTCTTGCGAAAAAGAAAAATAGTCAGTACTGTCGAATGTAGGACTGAGTTACAACGGTCATCGAGAACCGTGACGTATGAAGAGGCTAAAGTTGTGCAGCCTAAACGAACCGCAACAAACCCGGGTCCATAAACTGATCCCGTTACGAGTCAATGGCCGGAGTAAACGCATGTCCTCGCCTCAATGGATTCTATCGATGGCAAACAACCAACGGTGCACGAATTCCTTCCAACATACTCTCGACGTTCTTTTTAACTCGACATTTGATCATTTTCAAACCGCGTCAAGTATGGAAACGTAATCCTATTTTCTAATTAATTATACAGAATCTGGTGAAAAATCTAAAAGAGAAGTATGTATGTACCGGTGATTATGAAAGTAGCCTAAGTCACATACATATTTATTTTTTGTTTCGAAGTATTTAGAATTCTTTCTTTGGATGCATTAAAAAAAATTTTTCCAATATGCGACAAAATCTTTGCCCTTGTAACGTAAATTTTTTTCATGAAAAAATCGATGCAACATAAAATAAATGATAAACTCAACATTTTTAGATTTTTGACTTAGATTACTTTCAGAATCATTGTATACCGATATACGGACTGATAAAAAAAAAGGCGTCATAATTCCTAGAGTAGATAGTACTCGCCAAATGATGAGAAAAATCCTAACAAGCATGGATCGAAAAATTAATATTTTCGAAGATATAAACAATTTTTTCTTTCGGTTAAAGCAACCGACTTTCTCGCTTCGAGAACTATCGTACTGTTTGGAAACAATGGATTACATTATAATAATCGGAGGCCAATAAGACAAAGTCAGTCGTATCATTTCATTTCTTATTTTATTAAAGAATTCGTGAAACGGAATATTGAATGTAATAAATTTATTTAACAGTTCAAATGTTCAACGCGTTGATTGTCAATGCATGCTTTTATGCTTGCATGAAATGATATGATTGACTTCATCTCATTGCCCTCCTATCATTTTGTAAAAAACAATACCCACTGTCAATTCAGAAAATATAGATGCAGATAGGTGTGCTAGTACCACTTTACAATATTAAGACTAAAATATCTCCTAAACTAATAGTTAGTTTTCGGCATAAATACCTTAATCCTTTTTTTTATAGGAAATAAAGAGCTAATACATTAAAAATTATACGACTCCATTTAAGAAAACGTATGTCACCTTCACATGACCTCCACGCGTCCATCTACAGAAAAACTAATTACACCATATTATGTCCTACTCGAAACCATTCAGTTCCTCTTTGAACCAGTTTTTATATAGCAGCCAGATTACGAGAGATTCGTATTCGTAGATTCAAATTGGACACCCTGTATGTGTATGCACGTTACCTTTTATAAGTACATATTTGTTCGGCTATTTATTTCCAATATCCTTTATTTGAGTGAATAATTTTATTGTTGGAATTTTCAAGGGAAAACTCATTTGGAATGAGCTATTTGGTAGCACTTTCTATAAAGCAATGTAATTTTTTTAACAAATTCTTCACGTCTTTGATATAAACAAAGATAAATGGTGGACAAATTTCTTATGTACGATACGTACATTGTAATTACACATAATTGCACATTTCTACTAGAAAAGTAACAGTTTACTATGAATGGTACAGCTAAAGATGCAGCTAAATGTTTATCAATTTTTTCAAAGTCAACGCTTAGCCTTTTTCGAAACAGAATTATTCGTCAGGTATTACAAGTTTACCGAGTCCCCGTCCGTTTTTAATACATATATTTTGTATGGAAAATGTTAGTACCTTTCTTAGGTTCTGTGTCTACTGCAATTTAACAATCTAAGTCAATGATAGGTCGAACAAAAAATGAAGTTCAAGTAAAATTAAAGTTTCCCTCGTGTAATGATTCCCTTTCTAGAGGCCGTGCTGCACTTTCCACTGTCTCTAGAAGGCATGTGTGAATAATTCCACTAATCACGACCTTGATCTTAGAAAAATTCTAAGGAGTTGCAGTTATCTGTTTAACTTGGTAACCGGATTTTCCTGCATACATGGAGAAATGTGGCGTATATTTTCTTAATTACAGATAATATCAAGAATTGAAATAGCAGAATATACAAATTTGAAAGTCTCAATCGGTCGGGGAATTCATTAATTTCGTACTCTACTGTATTATTAACTGCAACGCGCAATTATACCAATGTGCATCCGTGAAAATGTTTCTCATTTCTTATTTCCCGTTTCTCATTTCTCGTGCAGTTTACCTTTACATAGCCTCATAACCAGCTTCCGGATTAAAATAGTGCATGACTCTTAGTTATCCATCTGGCGTAATTATGAAACGTAATTTAAATTTTTTCTCCTTGCATCGCTTCACATTCTCTACTTCAATTGTCGTATCATATAAACTATATTATAAACTATAAGATAAAATACATAAATAACATAATTCTACATACAAATATAACTGTAAATATAACGATAAATTAAAGGGTCTAGCAGGATAAGATGGTCAAAAGTGCCCTTGAACCAATTAAGTCGTGCGACATACCATTCGAAAACTCACCGAAAGAAAACATTTGACACCAACTTTCAACCCTCCAGCTCGACCTAGGGGGTAGTTACAGGGTGGTTTATGTTCATAATTCTGTGGACTATTTTTCCTATTTAAAGGAATGCTAAAATTGTGAAAAAAATTTGGCACATTGTGTATATGAAAAGCGGATATCTTTTGAAATACTGAAGTGACTACTTTTATATTTATATAGTAGTTGCATCTTAACATAACTACTATCCTCAATTTTTTTAAGATACATATTTCGCGCGAAAAAGTAACTTCTACTTTGAATTTTTATATTTTCTTTATTCAGTGTATATACGTAATACGCAATCTTAAACAATTTTACATTTGAAAGAAAAATGTATGAATTAAAGAAGTTTCCAGTGGTTGTACAGTTAAATGCTTAGCCACTGCGGCAACGACGCTATTCGAAACAATATGGACATTTTAGGATATAAAGAAATATAGGTAATTTTCTTTGATTGCGTAATGTACACACTGAATAAAGAAAATATAAAAATTCAAAATAGAAGTTACTTTTTCGCGCGAAATATCATAAAAAAATCGGTTTTCTATTTTTTTTAACTACGGCGCACCTTACCGAAAAATCTTGAAAAAATTGGGGATAGTAGTTATGTTAAGATTAGAGTTATGTCAATATTTCAAAAGATATCCGCTTTTGTTTACGTTTTCTAGTTTTTACAACTAGGATTTGCAACGAAAGAATCGGAAAAAATTCCGTAACATGTGCCTTCATATACACAATGCGCCAAATTTTTTTCAAAATTTTTGCATACCTTTAAATAGGAAAAATAGTCCACAAGATTATGAACCTAAACCACCCCGTAACTACCCCCTAGATCGAGCTGAAGGGTTGAAAGTTGGTGTTAAATGTTTTCTTTCGGTGAGCTTTCGAATGGTATGTCGCACGACCTAATTGGTTCAAGGGCAGTTTTGACCATCTTATTCTGCTAGACCCTTTATCTAGATTTTTAGATACACCGTTTCATTGATATAATCTTGCGTATGCATTTGCACAGTACAGGTGTACTGTTATTTTTCCGTTATTTCATCATTTTATTCCTTTACTTTTGATCTAATATCACGAATAATCAGAATATTCGCATAACGTTTTCATGCAAGTTTGCACTTGGAAAAAGTGGCGTAAAAGCTGTTGAAAATACAAATATAGAAGTACTTTAAGAGAGATAGCATTTCAAATGAAAGTAAGTCATTGTATCATTATTCGTCACTTAACCCAAATAGGAAAGTAAAGAAAATGGACAAATGAGTTCCGCATGAGTTAAGCCAAAGCGATATGCAGACACATAAACATCATTGATTCAAAAGAAACATGTAAATAGGATTCAAAAAATTAGTAAAAAGGCAATTCGTGTTGGTAAACACGATCGAAATAGAAATCAACCCTGTTACACAATTCGACAAGACCTCGTGTGTCAAAAATAATCATCAAAAGACACATCACGGATTAGAACGTGAAATTTTGTCAAATTCTCTCTGCAAGTCTGGACAATTGTTTCACGAATAAATTATTCGTCAGCGAAATACATGTAAAAATAACGTGCAAAGAATTTTTCAATTCTGCAATAGATGATTTTTAGAAATACGTCGATTGTCGAACGATGCACATAGAATCATGTGAAAATTGCTCATTTGAAGAAAAAAAAACTGCATTTCACATACAGCATGTTAATAGAACTAATAGAAGCGGAGATTCCGGAAGTTGTTCGGTCGGCAGGATCGTCGAATTTCTAGAGCGGAATCAACGATTTGAGTCTCATTACGGGCTGAAGGAAAAAGAATAAGGACAGATTAGAATACCCAATTAATTAATGTACTCGTCACGCTGCTGGATCTTGGAATACTTGTTAATGGGAGCACAGGAGCGCACATCGTTTACTCTGACGCGTATATATGTATATGCATACGCGTGTATATACCATTATTATGATCCTCTATCGTCGGCCAATTTGTTGGATAATTATTAACAGTTGTTGTCACGAACGATTCGTTAAAATGATTTGCAAAATTCTTTACGACGGACGTTGCACCGGTAATTGGATTCGAACCGAGCAAACTGTTCCGTGGAACTAATGCGGTGCCGTGGATAGGAAATCTTTTTCTTCTCTAGAGAAATGTAGCGTTCGACAGTTATACATGTATAGATATACTCTGCTGTTAAAACAGACGATTAAGTAAGCTGGAAATAATAATCCTAAAGTTAGTTATGAAAATGTAAATTCGTGGAGAAAAATATTAAGCAATTTTACATGCCGATATTACTGCTCAAAACGGTGGAATCGGAACGCCTATATCTTTTGAAATAGATGTAAATTGAATTTTTAACTTTAATTTCCTTTGCAATATATTAGAAAGTATATTCACATACGTTAAGAAATATCAATTATAATCATTTTTAATAATCTATTTTACAAAATCAAAGGAGCTTTATTTTCCATGTCAATTATGTTACCGATACTTTTGTTCACACCATCAATAAGTTATACAATTTTCATATTATTTTATGTTCAATTTACTTGTACTTAATCAATTACGATACGAAATTATAACGAGCAATATTATAATACTTCAGAATACTTCAGTAGAAATGCATATATTTTAAAATTCGACAACCAATTCAAAAATATGACAATAAAATCGATGAAAACTTTTATAGAATAAATGAAAATTACATAAAATATAATTAAAGTGTACTTGATCTACCAACGATCATCCAAAACGTTACATAACATTTACTGATTAATTCGTCAATTTCAATGTATATAACTGTTAAAATAATTTTATAATCATATGAAATTAATGAAACAAAGGAATTCTACAATTATTTTAAAAATGATTTGTATCGAAGTATTTCAAGATCTTACTTGACACAACTACAATTGAATAATACCTACATATCTCAAAAGGAATAAATGCCTTCGGAGAAACTGTTACAATTAGTCCCTTCAGCCACGAAAAGTTTCATTCGATGAGACGTTAAATTTAATACAAGGAGCGTTCAGGCGGAAAGTAATTAGTTGTCGAATCTATTGTTATTTACCAATGTGCATGCTATTTCGGTTTATCAGACTGTGACAGACTGTAATTCTTGTAGAGTAGCCGTTACCTTGCCAAAGACCTTGGCTGCAGTTCTTCGAAAATATTAGACGCACGCAGCGATCACAATTCATGATCAAGTTAATCATTTAAATAAGTAGAAAAAGTCTGTAATCTATGAAATTCTGTAGAAAAATTTCAAAATGACGAATTCTTAGACGATTCGATAATGTACACGTAATAAGATGTACGATGGAAATGCCATAAAAGTTGGAGCAGTCAGACAACTTGCTTCTTTCTAAACACCGGGAATAGTCATCGGGTGAAAGTTATTCATTATTACGCGGTGCTTGCAAATCCGTCTATCATTTGGCACAGCAACATTCCATCGGTGTACTTGACTGGCTGACCTCTCTACAAGATATAGAACGACCGAAGATTTTTATTATTCCGGACCTCCTTCATGTTCTACAATCCACAGATCATAAGTCATCGACATTTTTCATTTAAAATTGACAAAACTTAAAATAGTACTGTGGCACGAACGTGCCAAAGGGACTACTTTTGAGATTACGACTTTAATCCTTGAAACATGCTAATAATGATCTAAAGTATGTCCTGGCGAAAGGAAAATTAGAAGTTAATTTCTCTCGTTCTCAATAGTCAAACCGTGTCATAAAATGAACATTCCGAAGGGTGACTCAAGATCAGTTAAACAAGTCAATCATATCAGTTTATCAGTTACGTCAGTCAGATTCAGTAAACTCAGTCACAGTAACATATGAAGCAGTTAGGCTTCTCAGTATACAATTAGAGCTTAAGTTTAGTGAGAATAAATTAGTTAAAGACGACACAGCGATTTCTTATCCCTCAACACCATGAGGGTGGTCCTTTGAACAAAATATTACTCGGCACACCGTGTGCAATAATAACATCACGTCCGAACGATCAGCCGATCAACCACAGGCCTTAACAATATCCATCAAAAGGAGCAATAACTGTGGGCGTAATTCCCCAAGTGAATTTCATTTATTGTTCACGCTTACCTAGAAGAATTCAAACGATTCATTTTCCGATGGTAACATTTTTCAGGAATTTGTTGAAGTTTCATGAAAATGTTTCATTTTCTTCAC
Source organism: Habropoda laboriosa (assembly GCF_001263275.1). Classification (NCBI taxonomy): domain Eukaryota; kingdom Metazoa; phylum Arthropoda; class Insecta; order Hymenoptera; family Apidae; genus Habropoda; species Habropoda laboriosa. The sequence continues at coordinate 244,005 of NW_017100886.1, forward strand.
TTCCACTCTTTTAAGCAATAAAAGAATAATAATGACTAGTCGACAGATTTACTTCAGAATTTTTCGCTATTTTTTAATGGAGTGCAAATTGAAGAATTGTATTTTGTCAAGGACTATATGTCGTTTATCTTTGAGAAATGAGAATCTTGCTTCCTTTCGAGCCTCTAGGTAAACACACTATTGTATAAACCCTTAAGAATTCGATACATTCTGTGCCCTGCCCTTTGACGAAAATAGAGATTCGGCTTTTTCCAACGTTGAAAGATCGAGCGTCCGACAATGAGCTTTCTCTAAAAACGAATGCCACGCGATTAGCGATATAATATTTAAGCTGTATACAACAAGGTTTATCATTTCATTCATCCGGCAATATATGGAGAGATAGAGGAGGCACGTGGTCGATTCGTGTATAGTAGGTATGGAATTCGCGCGCCTTTCACTTTCGTTCTCTTTCGATTTTCCATCCTGCTCCCATGCACGAAATATCAGGGACCATATTATTAACGAAGATTTATGCAAGATAAAACGGGCTTTAGAATGTCGATACGACGTTACTATTAGCCACAGGTCGGCCCAGTGTCAATGTTTACCGCGGATAAGTAGTTAGTTCTCACGGTACTGTTCTATATTTTTCGAAAGGTCTCGCATACACAGATACACGCGCCTATTTCTATTATTTTTCCGCGGCTCTGCTTGTTTCGTTGGTTCTAATCTTGTTCCTCTCTGTTCAGACCCTTGTTCTACAGGTCTGAAACTATAATAGAACAATTAAAAAGCTTCTAAGACACAATCGAATTTGTCCGTAGTCGGCTTGAAGTCGCTTGCAAATTATATTACCAATTATGTCTTGTTCAAACATGTTGGAACTGTATGCATTAGAATTGCAGAGTGAACCAAAAAAAAAATGACGGCCTTCACTATTTCGGATAATTACATGCAAGCAAAGGAATAATTTTTCACCTAAAAGTTGTAATTGAATAGGAAGCAAAAAATATGATTACTACCATGCAAATGCAAACGTGGTGAACCTCTATTGGGTACAATTGTTCTCACGTCTCATTCATTTTCGCCGGTTGTGAAAGCAATAATAATTTTACGTTAACAGTGTTCCGTCAAATGGTAGGAAAAAGAAATTCTATTGAAAAGAAGGGAAAGAAAATTTAACTGAAAGATCACGTAAAAGAGGAAATTGCCTGAAGAAGGGATATTGAGAAGAATTTTAATTTAAAAAATAACCTTAGAGAAATTCGAGTTACAAAAAAAGAAAATACAGGAATGTTTGCTTACAAAATTTCACATGGGTTTCTTGCTCTAAGAATCTTTTAAGTTCGAATTGTAGGTAATACAATTCGCAGAGAAAATTGCACTCGCTCAAATTTTAGTGCAGCAATTAAAGCGCGGCACGAAGTGTTTCGCAGTAGTTTCACATTTCTTTAACGGCACTAGAGAATACCAGTCGATTATTATTTAGAGAGGCAGCTAGGGAAAAAGTTCTAATTCGAAAAAATCCTGGTAAAACTTCCAATGTTATTTTTATCAATTGATTTCATCGGTTCCTTCGACGTTTTATTAAAATCTCAACGTCGTTCCGTTAAAATGAACTAAAGAAAAGAAAATAGAACATTGACGGAAGAAAGCGTTTCGAGACGGATACTAAAGAAAAATTAAATAAATCCTTGAAATTATCATCAGGTTTTATCTTGTATGTACTTGGATATTCTACGTGGACGAATCATCATCTTCACAATGTCGGACTTTCCATATTCTTGTAACGGTTCGTACTACCAGTTGGAACAGTATGCGAAACCAACCGTCCAAGTACTGTTACCTGCTCCATCTCACAGCACCGAGCAAACATGCCACGCTCAATCAAGGGTTCTCTTCTTTGGGTGTGACAGAGACCTCGGTATTGTTTAATACCAATGTCAGTTCAATCCTCAATGTTATCTAATCTCTTCTTAAACCTTTTTCATTTCTTCTTTCACCTGTTTCCTTCCATTCTTTCATATTTTTGCTTTAATTGCGGTTGTTGTTGTTGTTGTTGTTGCTGTGGTTCTTGTTTTAAAAGTATTATAGTATTTTCTAACATTCACGAAGTGAGTTTAATAATACGGATACTCTTACAGGCTAGTCATGGCAATTTACAAATAAATAAGAAAGAATAAAGCAAAAGAATAAGAAAAAACAAGCAAAATTTTCAGCTTTTTAAAATGTCTTTATCTCCATTTTCTTCTTCTCCTCTTTTTCTTCAGTCCTAACGAAACCGTCGAACCGATAAGATGTCTATTTACATCGCTCGCTTACGAGCCTCTGTTCTCCGTCCCTGAGCGCGAGCTCTGCGCGCGCTCCGATTGGCCAGTGTTTTTCGTTAATAATTCAAAAATGAAGCTTCAAACAACATTTTGGTAAAGGAAAAAGTTGTTCAGAGTCACCCCAGCAACCCCCCATTTCCGGGTGTTCGAGGAGTTACGGGACACCCTGTATAATTATCACCAGTACAACTCGAAAACAGTGTGAACACAAATTGGTCAGTGAAACTATTCTGGTGAACATCCTTTGCTTTGACAACAGCACGGAAATTCAGCCAAAAAGTGACACAAAATTGGACATAAATAAACTGACAAACCCTAAATATAAATCAAGTACATTGTAAAACAAGAAGCCCCAACTAGTTAAGGAAATAATAAATACCATAGCAGATCTACACTCAGAAAACAGGAAATACCAACAGGTAATACGTAAGTACTTACATTGCTGTCAGAATCAAACGACATGTCAACTGACACCAATTAAACACCACTATACCAATTAAATCAACACCACCACCACCACCTATTTACATACAAGCACAAATTATAGATCCCTTACTAGAATTACTCGAACAACAGGTAAGAAACAACAATTTCAATTTAAAATAGCTAAAAGAAAACCATGTGAAAGTACAATTCAAGTTGCCTGAAAATTATAACAAAGTTGTCAACGCGTTAACAAATAAAAACGCTACTTTCACACATACATACATATCTATGAACTTGAAAAAAACCGATGCTACAAAATAGTAAGTACTATTAGAAAGCAAATACAGATAAAATTATCAAGGAATTACAATAAAACCATAATGTCAGAATTATAAAAAACATAACATAAAATATAAAATATACAAAAACATAAAATTCGACACCAAACAACCGCTGCCTCTCTTTGTCATCGAATTCGAACCAAAACATAACAATAAAGAAATACATAATATAGAAAAACTGCTAAACACAATAATAAAATTTGAACCACCAACATCGGAACAAGACATACCACAATGCTTTCGCTGCCAAGCATATGGCGATACAAGAAATTACTGCAATAAATCACCAACTTGTGTTAAATGTGCAGGAAACCACCTGACCTCGTTGTGTCCATAGAGAGGAAACATGAAAAATGCAAAGTACTATACAGTTTGAAAATAAGTATAAGAGAAGCTATTTTCCACTCTAAGAAAAAGAACCGAATTATTTTCAATAGAAACAAACGATAAACCTCTATCGCCCACTACAGTATCCATACTCTCGCCAACCCTCTTACCTAACTCCAACCGATACTCGAACACATTTGAAAGAAGCTATGCACAAGTAACCTCCGCACACAGCACCATCTCACTCATATTGAAAAAGGCCAAAACTCTCCCATTCACTCAAACAATCTTCTGAAAAAAGAAATTATGGAACTAAAACGACTTTTGATTCAATCGATTAAAAATACAGAACTTATCAGTAATATGCTAATAGAACAAATTAAATTGCTGCAACAGCAAACTCAACAAACAATTATCATGATAAAACGGATACTCAAAGTAGCAGTATGGAACAGCAATGGACTATAACAAAAATTGCAAGAACTCGAAGTAGGTATTTGTCTACACACATAAAATTAATGTCACGATGGATTCGGAAACTCACTTTACAAATAAAAACTATGCAAAAGTCCCATATCGCACTATACGTGTATATGTCACTAAACACCCGTCTGAAAAAACACTGGGAGGAACTGCTACTTATATAGCTTCACTATGACTACCTCCAGGCAACAATAGTATCAGTATAAAACCTCAAACGGAGCCATACAATTATCGGTCATTTACTATCCCCCAAAATACAAACGTACTCTGGAGCAGTATCAGAACTTCTTTCAAACTCTAGGTAACAAATTGCTAGTCGCAGGAGATTAGGATACTAAACATCAACACTTGGGATCGATAACAACATCACCTAGGGGCAAAACACTACTGCATGTCGTGTAAAAATTATCACTAACACCACTATCAACTGGTGAACCCACATACTGGCCAACGCTGTATGAAAAAGCACCAGACATTTTAGATTTCGCTATAAGCAAAAGCTTGAACAGGATCCATTTTATATTATCCTCTAGTTCTGACCTGAGCTCTGACCATACATCCATATTTATAGGCTACTTGCAAAAACCAGCCCTAAAAGAACACACCACCGCAGTAAGTAACAAGATCACAAACTGGGAAAAGTTTAGAACAATAGTGAAAAATTTTAAAACATATCAAGAACGTAGTAGATTGTATAACATAAATTATTCAAGAAGCAGCCTGGTTATCTACCAGCAGTGCCAATAGCAGACTAACAGGACTATCCTATCCAGACTATATTATACAAAATCTGAAGCGGAAAAGAAAAGTAAAAGCACGTTGACAAAAATATAAACCTATCCATAGCAAACGCCAGCTGAATAAAATCACCAGAGAGGTAAAAAAAATCATACAAATTATTCGCTATAAAAGGCAACAAAAAGATTAAAAAGTCCAACAAAATCGACACCGGCTATACGAAAACTAGATGGTTTCAAGGCAAAAACTTCAACGGAACAGGCCATAATCTTTGCAGAACATTTGCATCAAACCTTCCATCCACACATTATCGCACAGGGAAATACACTAACAAGCAACTTCTTTGAAAATATGGAGCACCATAGTAAAATACGTAGCACCACAAAAAGGAAATAAAGCAACTCCTCTCAACAATTAAAATAAAGGAAGCTCGAGGGTTTGACCTAATCAATGGGAAAATAATCAAAGAAATCCAATATAAAGCAATTAGTATGATCACTAATATACGAACCTAATCTTTTTCATATAGACCCACATTATTACTATCAATTTTAAACTCAAGGAAATAATTATAAATAAACAACTAATCCCCGATTATTAGTTTGGATTTAGAGAAAAACACACAACAACTGAGCAAACTCATAGGCTAACAGAAAAAATTATAACTGCCCTAGATATTGAAACAGCGTTTAATAAAGCTTGGCATGAAAGTTTGGCCTATTTAAAATTAAAAAACAAGACTCATGCTCTGACATACAATTTATCAACACTGGAATACCACAAGGAAGAGTACTGGGACCACTACTTTACACATTATATACAGCAAATATCCCAATAACACCAGATAGTACAAGATATACATTTGCCAATGACACGACAATATTACTAAATATATGAATACCCATACGAAGCAACTAAAATTCTACAAAACCACTTAAATACTGGAAAAATGGCTGGTAGAACGAAGAATAATGATCAACTACGACAAGTGTTACACTCCACAATAATGAAATCTCCCCAAGAAAAGAGGTCAAATACTTGGGGTTCTATCTAAATTCAAAACCCACCTGGCGACAACACATACACAGGAAAATAGAACAGAACAGAATAAAAAGAAGAGACATGCACTGGTTAACCAATCGACGATCGAAGGTAAGCATAGAAAATAAGCTACTAATCTGTCAAACTATAATCAAATCTATTCAGATATATGGCATAGAACTATGGGGTACAGTAGCAAAAAGTCACATCACCAAAACCGAAGGCACGCAATCAATTATAGTACGCATAATAATTGATGCACCGTGGTACGTTAAAAATGAAGAAATACGCAAAGGACCTACAAATTCCCACTAGAAAAAACAGAAGTACACCTACTATCTGAGAGACACAAATCAAGAACTGCAAAGCATTGAAACCCATTGGCCAACAGCCTGTATAACAACAGATTAAATAGAACATAATTGCAGAGGTAAACATGTTCTACGGAATACCTTTGTAAAATGCGAATCCAATGGTAATAACGTCTGCACGTTGTCCTCAAAGAACAACTTGCCGAACGTCTATCCGGAAAAATTGTAGGGAATTTTTTTGGGCTTAAAAAAAAAATTTCTTTTTTAAAATCAAGCCTACCTTAATCCTCTAAGAAAACTATGAATTACTGTTCAGAATTATTTCTGTTACAAATTACTTTACTATTATTTCAACATGCATATTTAGAAAAAAAATGTAAAAATTTCGGAAAAATCACGACAAAAAAGGAACTTACAGGTAAAAGACATTTATCCATGGACAATTTCGAAAATATTCAGTAACATTATACATTTTATTATTCGAATATGTCTTCAAGATCTCAGCAATGCAACATGCAACCGAGTGTTATCATATACAGGGTGGGGCAATAACTATGTCCACCTTGAATATTACCGTTATTTACAATAATATGAAAAAATGTTATACATATATAAAACTTGCACGGTATAGAGGGGGGTATATTGTGATATAAACATTTTTTGCGTAGGTGGAGGTATAGAGGATATTTCAAGGCATCTCTATTTTTTTAAATAGAATGCTTTTATCGCGATGTGATAGCTGGTGTTGAGACGAATTCAGCAAGCTAGCATTGAAGGTCATGCAAGGTCAAATGTGATAGTAAAATAGACTTTCTTACATTACAGGAGATGTTCGAAGTGGTAGCCGCTTGCGTCAATGCAAAGTTGCAATCTTCGTATCGCTGCATCACGTACATGTCTCATCGTCTCTGAACTTATTCTAGCACACGCTGCAATTATCCGTTGTTTCATATTTTCTGGTACAGTGGGTATTTCTTGATAAACAACGTTTTTCAATGCTCCCCAGAGAAAAAAATCTAACGGAGTTAAGTCTGGAGAGCGAGCTGGACAAGAAACTGATCCTCCACGTCCTATCCATCGATTAGGGTAAAGTTCGTTAAATGCATCTCTTACTCTCCGAGCTGGACATCCGTCGTGCTGTAACCACATCATTTGGTGAACGTTTAGTGGTACATTTTCTAATAAAATCCCCAATGTATTTCGTATAAAGTGTTCATATCGTTCGCTAGTAAGATTTCCATCGATAAAATGCTGTCCGATTATTTGATCGCCAACTATTCCACATCAGACATTAACTGACCATTGTCGTTAATGCTCAACTTGTCGTAACCAGTGTGGATTATCGATACTCCAGTAATGCATATTATGCAAATTGAGATTTCCATGGTTAGTAAAGGTTACGTAGCTTCATTGGTGAACAGTATTGAAGAAAGAAATGTTTCGTTCATTTGTATTTCATGTAGAGCCCATTGACAAAATGCGACACCATTCATAAAATCCGTACCGTGTAAGTCTTGATTGAGAGTAATATGGTATGGATGAAATTTATGCCGTGCAAGGATTCATAGGACACTTCTTCTATTGATAGTCGACTCACGTTCAATCTGTCGAGAACTACTCTGCGGGTTATGAGCTGCAACTGCAAGAACACCAACTTCGTTTCTTTCATCAGTTGCTCTTTTACGACGATTGCTCTTACGTGTACCTAAATTTCCAGTTTCTCTCAATTTTTTGCACAATCTTTGAAATGTTCGGTGCGAAGGATGTGTACGGTTTGTATATCGTTCAGCATACAAGGCTTGAGCTTTTATCGAATTATGTTGCATTTCTCCATAAATAAGGATCATATCTACTTGCTCTTTCAAAGAAAACTTCATTTTGATGATCGCACTGCTACTTGATTTAGCAATCGACTAAAACTGACTACCGATATGTCATGTTAATACTACGAACTGCCGGGATGGTGCCTGAAAGTGAGGATCTATGAAATACAGCATGTGCTAGAATAAGTTCAAAGACGATGAGACGTGCACGTGATGCAGCGATTCGAAGATTGCATCTTTGCATTGACGCAAACGGTCACCATTTCGGACATCTTCCGTGATGTAACAAAGTTTATTTTACTACCACATTTTTGCTAACTACCAATTCAATGCTAACTTGCTAACTATCACATCGCGATAAAAAGAACATAGCATTCTATTAAAAAAAAATAGAGATGACCTTGAAATCTCCTCTATATCTCCACCCACGCAAAAAATGTTTATATCACAATATGCCCCCCTCTATACCGTGCAAGTTTTATATATAACATTTTTTCATATTATTACAAATAACGACAATATTCAAGGTGGACATAGTTATTGCCCCACCCTGTATGTACATTTTTTTTTTCATTTGGTTCCAAATAATATGCGGCTAGCGAGCTATCACTCATGGCCGCCACCCTGTATGTACAGTGTGTAAAAAAAAGTCATGGTCATGGCTTTAAGGGATGAATCTACACTTTTGAATCGGTGGGCATTTGTAAGAAAACTTGCCGCAAAATTGTTTATAACAATGGAAATTAATGTTAAATTTTTTTTTACATCAATGCATTCTGCTCGGCAAGAAGAGAAAAAGTTTGAAAGGAGCATATGCCGCAAACAAATAGTTTCCGAGATAAACGTTGTTAAACTTTTGTTACGATTTGATTGTATAAAGTTATACGTATAGACTAGAACAGGGATGGGGATCTTTTTTATATGAAAGGCCATATTCATTTTCTGAAATAGTGGAAAGGCCGCATCGATCTTTCGAACCACTACTTACGAAGTAAAACATACTAATTCACAATATTTTCATAATAATACATCCATCTACATTTTATATCAACACAAAATTTAAAAAATATAATTATAAAGATAATAAATAACTTTCCAAATTGTTATTGAAATGAAAATTTATTGCAATTATTTCACATTCACTCTGTGTATTGTTCATGAATAAATAGAAAAAAAACTATTATTTTAAAAAATAATTTAATATAAGTTAACTAATGAGATTTTTTGGTTTGTTTTTTGTTAGATAATAACTGAATATTAAGCACTAGTTTAGTTGTACGCAGCTTGAGTTGGTCTTCTAAATGAATATCAGATATCTGAGTCCTTAAATGAGTTTTAATTTGTGTAAGGTATGAAAAAGTTGATTCGCAACAGTAAGTAGTTGCAAAGCAAGGCAGCAGACGACGAGCGTGTTTACGTAAACATGGGTATTCAACTGTATTTTTCCATATTTCTTTATGACATTATCTTCTTCCAATTCAATTAATTCCATCTGGACTTCCATGGGTGCCGTAGAGATATCAACTAAATATGGCTCGTACGCCAATTACCATTGCTAAAATATGTTCTTCGAAATCAGAAAATCTGTCATGGTATTCTTCAATTAGCATTCCCAATACAGCTATATAGTCATTGAAAGTTTCACATACAACATATTTCTGCTCATTTAACATACTTTTTAAATGAGGGAAATGTTCCCCAGATATTTCTGATTTAGAGAAAAGAATTTTGAAAAAAATTAATTTGTTTCGAAATACCTGAATTTTTTTCCACATGTCATATACATTATACATACGTATGTCTAGTTTTACCTTGCAAAGAAATATTTAGTTCATTTTGCTTTGCCGTAATATTACACAAAAACGCAGCATTTCTACAAAATTCCTCATCTAATAATTTACATTCTTTTACCCTAGTATGTATAAAGATAAATAAGGCCGCACAGAAAATATTAGAAGGCCGCAGGTTCCCCATTTCTGGACTAGAACCTACGACCGCATAGACCTAGCCGCGTAGCAGATGCTCGGTATAATGAATGGTGTGCGTGCCGCTACAAACGACTTCACTTGGTTCGCGGCCCTGCCTTCGAGTCAGTGCATTCTTTGTGTCCTTTAAACCTCGTTGTCCCTTTAATCGAGGGACACGCACACCGTTACACGGCTAGATTCTATGCGATCATAGGTTCTAGTCTATACGTATAACTCTATACAATGAAATCGTAGTAAAAAGTTTAACAATGTTTATCTCGGAAGCTATTTGTTTGCGGCATATGTTCCTTTCAAACTTTTTCTCTTCTTATCGAGCAGAATGCATGGATGGAAAAAAAAAAATTTAATATTAATTTCCACTGTTATAAACAATTTTGGGGCAAGTTTTTCTTACAAATGTCCACCGATTCATAAATGTAGATTCATCCCCTAAAGCCATGATCATGACTTTTTTTGCACTGTACTTAGCAACGTAATAGATTTTCATCATTGTCCTGCAAATGACCTTTTTCCAGTACTTTTTAGTAAAAACTATTAAAAATCATTATTGAAATAGTTTTCTTTAAATAAGATAGTATTTGAAGATTTATTTTACGTAACAGTGATAGATGCAACTGTACTGAAAATATTTATTTGAAATATAGTAACTGTATATAATTATCGAGATACCTTCCAAGTTTTATGTCGTCGGCATTAGCGTTACCCTTTGTTTCCGAGAAAATTGAATTTAAAAATAAGCTGCAAACTGTTGCTTCTGTTCATACTTTTACGTTAATAAACAGTGGTAATGTCACATTTCGCAAAAATATAGTCTACGCAGAAGATAGTGTAAATCTACAGCTAAAAGAAAAAATTGTACAGGCTTTCGTACAATTAAAGCGTCAAAATACCGTATCATCAGTTCACGATTCTCCGATTCAAAGAGCAAGGATTTATATGCGTTAACACTTTCAACGATTCGTTTAATAATGTAAATTGAAATTAAGGAAATCGTTAATAAATGTATTATCAATATTTATCGTAACATTGGTATCGTTTATTAGTACAAATGTAAGACCGAGAGATAGTTAAATGTCCGAGCACTCGATGAATTTTTATATTCAATTTTCTCGAAAACAAAGTTTCTTATGAAAAAATTTTATTCTACATTTTCGATTCAGTTTTTCACGTAGAATCACCCCCTGCTCGCTTGTATCATCAGTTACGGGACACCCTGTATAATCAAAAATATACGTTTCCGTTTAAAAACTTAAACATAATCATTACAGGGCATTTCAAGGTAAAAAAATACCAGAACAACATGTCGCTCTCTGTACCCTACAACTTTCATCTGAAATATTTTTTTGTATCATTCGCAGTTTTTGAGATACTTCCGTGTTCTGAGATAAACCAGACATACTGTAGGAGCAAGAACCGAGGAAAAATGAAAAGGGCGTTGTTAGCGTAGTGCACAGTCTCGGCTTGCCAGTCGGAGGTTGCGCGAGTTCGATTTGCGTTTTGGGTCCCCTTAAATTTTTCCTCACCTCCTACAATAATGGGTACCGGAATCTTTTGCATAGAGAATATATGTACAAAGCACAACAAAATGAAAAAACCTAGAAAATACAAATTTGCAAATTCTAAGAAACTAAAAATATTTTGAACCAGTTCTTCTACCTGTATCCTACAAATGCTCAAATCAGCAAAAAAAAGCGCACAGATGAAATTAGAGTGACGCAATATCGTGTCTATTTCGTAACCAGCAATTAGATTACTTAAACTTTTCGATAAAAAAAAAGAGAGAAAAACGCGCGTTTGCCTCGCCGCGGACGCCTCAGATGTACGTAGACAGGATATAGTTAGTAATACAACATGCCATAGTTCTATGACTGTTCTATTGGTTCCGCTCGTCTCTGACCGACAATCATTCATTCAAGAAATCAAACCTGGGACACGTGTTAAATTTCTCAACGAGTGCAAATGACGCAATGTAATATCGGCAAGTCGAGTCGAAAGCGTCTAACCGGTGTTATTCTCGTAAGAAGACATTGCAATGTGTAAGTGTTCGGTGAAATTGAAATTTCAGGAAGTTCTCTTACAATCAGTAATGTAGAGGATCACTTTTCAAACTTTAATCAATTGGAAATTGTTCACTGATCGCTTAAAGTGAGGTTAATAGTCGATTTTAAACATAGAATTATACGTACTACAGTCTCACGGTAATATAACATCATTATATCACTGTTGATTCTATTATTCTTTTTGCTCCATAGTTTTATTTTATTTTGCAGAAATAAAACTTACAAAAAGAATTTTTTTTATCATTTCAAACTACTTTGTTAAGTACTAAATAACGAATATTTACAACATTACATTCTTTAGTACGTGCTAATATCGTGATCTCTAGATAGCTAAAAAATAATTTTTCATTAAAACTTTTTTATAAAAAAGTGTTAAAAACTGTCATATTTTGGTATGATACTTCTTATACATACAGGGACTCTTATTAATATTCGGATACTCTTTAGAACGGTATACCTTTTTTAAAACTGGACCAAACGACTTGAGTTGTTTTTTTGAGAAGTTAGAAGGATTAGTTTACCAGATGACGTGTAAAACAATTTTTGAGAAAATTCCAATTCGTTGAAATCCCGAAGAGAATAGTAAGGGTTACTTTTTTAACTTTTTTATCTGAGCCGGTAATGAAAATTTAAAACATACGTTTTGTAGATTCGTGTCAATTATGTATGTACACTACCGGCCAAAATTTTGGAATCATCTCCCAATTTTCATCAGTACTGAATCTGCTACTAATTTTTCACAGACTTGATATTGATATTGTGGAGATAAATAGCAATTTCGATACAAACTTCGTTAAAAAATTCTTAAAGCTGCTGACTTTTTTCTGGGAATTTTTGTGTAACTTGTAATGCACAGTGTTTCCAAACTTTTGGCCGGCAGTGTACATGCTAAACAAATGGTTAAAGGTTGTGAAAATCGCAGTTTTTTGCAACTTTCGGCCTATGACTGTAATAAATCTGCAGATTCTTACATCTTTCGATGCCTGTCACTTGTTTCTGCATCGACCGATTTTGATAAAATTGTCAGCATGTATACAATTGACATAAATCTACAAAACGTATGTTTGAAAAATTCATTACAAGGTCAGATAAAAAAAGTTGTAAAAGTGACCTTTACAATTTTCTTTGCGATTCCTACCAATTGCAATTTAAAAAAAATTTTATTACACGTCACCTAGTAAGCTAACCCTTCTAACTTCTGAAAAAGAAAAATGTTTGAAAAATGTTACACTCTTCTAAAGAGTGTCCGAATATTAGTAAGAGTCACTGTATGTGTCAATATTGAAATTACATCATTCTAATAAACAGGTACCACAGTACACTCCTATATAATCAATCAAATACATTGCAGTAGACAAATATTAAATTTCTCAATTTTCATTAAAAACTTGCAACATTTTATGTTTTACGTAAATAGAAAGAAGTCTGTACTTGCTATTTATAATAATTGTACAAGGAAACTAAAATATCGAATGAACACTACAAAAGTTATATAAACTAATGCAATTTAATTTTATTCTGAGTCAATGTTTCAAAATGTAGCATTTCTAAAAGTAGCAGAGGAAATAATAATATTTCACACTTTCAGGACTCGTAAATTATATTTTTAATTCGAATACTGTATTACGAAAGAAACGGAGAACAGTTAAAGCTGGAGTTCACACGAACTATTCTAAATTCTAAACAAATCTTACGAACAATTTCACTGTTTTCCGCCGTTAGAAAGCAATGGACTTTTTAAGCGTTAATGATCTTCCGCAAGCGTTCTGCGCCGCATATACTCGACATGCACGCCATTAGCCACCACTTTTTACCACAAATGGTGTCAATATTGCTTTACTGGTTTCGTAGTATCCCACAGGCTTGCTAACACTACGATAGCCCGCGGAATTCATATTTTACAGTTTTACATCCAACTACTTCTTATATACGATGATTTTACAGAGATATCATATCAATGTATTAAATACTGTTTAGAATGTCGAGATAATCTTTTGGTCTAAAACTTTGAAAAAATTCAATTTTTTTTATATACATCGAATTTTCGATATTTGGTCTTAATATCTCACCATTTCTCTCTGCATGAGTCGATACTTTTTATTCACTGTAACTCCGTACTTATATTTGTTAAATCTACAAATTCACCATATATTTGTTTTGAGTAAATAGAATTTAAAAAACATTCGACCAAAATTAAAGAAACCCTGGAAAACCCGTAAGAGTTCCAGCTCAAAGAACTAAACCACTTTTTGGAATTAGTAAATAATTGCTAAACAGCTAAAACTAAATTTTCACCATTCTCTTCCTTTGGTCTAATTCTAATAACTAAAAATTTAAAAAGCTTGAAGAGCACGACTATTGTCGCTCTCGGTACCCTTACTGCATTTCTCTTGTAGCACAAAGATTAAATTTCATAAGGATTAAATAGAATACAGACAAATAAATTTGAAAGACATGTAGGAACTGAGGAAAAGTTTAAGGAACCAAGCGAAAATGGAACCCGCGAGATCTCCGGCCGGTAAGTCGGCTTTCTACGCCCACAGCCAAGGAGCCTTCTTTATTTTCTTGTTGTTTATTTGCTCATTTTTGATGGACATAGAGGCCCCAATCTCACAGAAGTTTGAAAAAATGTCTTTCAAATTGGAGAAGAATCATAATGATATTCACTGACGTAATCTTATCATATAACCACTTCTATTCTATATTCTCTTCCTGTGGAAAGAAGGAATCGACTGGTGAATTACGTCGGAAGAATGTAACGTCGCGTCGCCCGTTTGTTTCATTACGCGGCATGAGAACGCCATGTACAATAGACGACCGAACACGAAGCGCACAATGGAAAAAACACAGGCACAATAACTAGGAAATGTAGGATCATCGTCGTGCTAATTACCGGATTCGAAAAAACCGTCACAACGTGGAGCAATCACCCGTGTAACTGTGAATCTTCTCTTAGAGTCGTTCACCCACCATCTCGTACGTCGTGTCCCCTACCACCACAGTACTCGACATTACGTAAACGTATTGTTAATATAACTCTTAGATAAAAATGATCTGAAAATAAAAGCTTTCTCAAAAGTGTATAATGCGAGGGAAAAACGTTCATTCGTATTTTTCACAAATTCGAGTTGCTTCTGACAGTTTTTCACAGTAATTCTATTTGCAGGCATAAGTACAATTTCAGAAGAATTGTATCTATACTCTTTTATTCTTTATTGAATCTAACTCGATATGATACATATAGGGGGAGTTCCCCTAGCGCCGGACGCTCAAGGTTTTTCTTAAATAAATCTCTCTACCTGTGCACACGCGACTGAAACGCGTAGGAAACTTATTTTTATTCCTTTTGTCTCCTCTAGGAGATACGCAGAAGAACGGCTCGGTAGCGTTTCAATTATTGCAGATATAACTAATGTCCGATATTAGGTGCCGTCCGGCGTTAAGGGAACTCCTCCCTCTTCCAGCTTTAACGTGTAAAGTCAGCTTTCTTACCGTTAAACTTTCAAATTTAATATAAATATATTACGAGTAAATACTAAAATATGCATTTATAGCAAAGCTATAAAATATCCTTGAAAATGGTTAAATATGTAAATACATATGAATCACGCTTGGGTAATTTACATTACATATTAAAGAAATGTGAATAGGTATTCTAAAAAAACAACATTCGTTCAATTCTTTTCAGTATTATTCAATCTTTGTACTAGTCTCATTATCTTTGCATTTGGTTCATCATCTTTGTATACTGGATTGATTAATAAGGATGAGAAACCGCGTCACGAAATATTAAATACAGTCTATCGTAAGGTTCATTAGTTTCTTTTTTAGTTTTTTTTTTTTCTTATTAGGTTCTTCTTGCTTCTTTACTTGTACAGGGCTAGAAATTTTTAAATGCACACATAAGTACGTGTTCACGTGTGTCCAATTTCAGCTACACAGACGATGCTTTAGCGAAATTCAATTTCAAATAAAAAAATTGTTCATGCATACGCAATATCAATCTACAATTCACAAAACAAAAATATCGACCTTAAATCGTTTGTTCTTTTTTTAAAATATTACTAATTGTTAGGAAGATTTCACTGTCGAGACAGTTCATTTGAAAGCAGTTTTTTCCCCACTTACGTTCTTCATACTATTTATATAAATATTCTTCATATTACCTGATACTTTAATCGTAACAAATTAAAGCACCTGGTATTCGATGCAAAGTATTCAACGGACAAAAACAAACTAAACAGTACATATGTTTATGTATATTTAGTTTATTCATAGTGTAGAATTTAGTGGGGTCGTGTAACGTTAAGGGGGTATTCTCATTTCAGGACCCTAAAACAGGTAATCTTCGTGATTTTTCTTTTCTAAAAGAAAAAGAGACTGTATAACTTGAATTTTTTTACTATGTTTTTACAAATTTTTATATATCTTTGGTGGGCGGACAAGAGAGTATAAGTCAAGTTTTGGTCAAAACAAGATAAGTACGTTAATATATTTTACATTGCTATCCTTTGCTTATGGTTCTAATAGTACAAGTCTTTCCCGCTCTTTTGCCTGAAATTCTAATAGTTCTAATTCTAATGAAATTTAAAACTAATACAGTGCTCACTCGAACAACGCGGGAGTTACATATGTAGATACGCCGCGTCGACTGCCCGCGTAGATGGAAATCCGCGTAGTTATGAACCACTCCCCTCTCCTTTCCCCGTATTCACAAAAAACAGAAGAACATTTATATTCTTCCAATGCATGTGCATATATTTACACACACACCTCCTTCTAGCTCACAGCGACACATTGGTCGTTTAATTTTTCTCCCAAGTTCGGCTGTTCGTTATGTATTTGAATTCGGTGCCACTGCTTCTTGTATGCAGCGGCAAATTGCGAAAAATTAGTGCACACAAACGAATTCACGTTCGCTATTTCTTACCTCTCTTATTCGCCATGATAAAGAAAATTGTAAAGATATGATAAATATGTAAATTAATTCGAAACGAACGTCGAAATTTTTCAAAAAAAAAATCCGCGCATAATCGAAACCGCGTTGTGGGTGGAGCACTGTAATTCTGACTTATAATCTTGGGCTCGCCTACCAGAGATATAACGTGTACAAAATTTGGCTTAAAAAAAATTAATACATCTGAAGTAATGACAGTTTGATCTTGGTCGGATAGGATAGGAGGGACCTACTTTGTGTCCATATGAAATGAAAAATAAAACTATTCTTTACATTCAATCTGAATCATTGATATCTGATAACGTAAAAAAATATGATAACGCGGTAAACACAGCAGTTGAAATTTTTACAATTCTAGTGCGGACGATAAAGAATTCGTTCACAAATCGAATGCACTTTATTTTATTCAAATCGGACTATTAGATTTCGAGATATGCTCATGAATTGAAAAAATGTAGTTTCCAGAAAAACGCGTTTAAAGTTTTTGGTAGAGTTTTTGTCGTGATAATAATAAAATTTTCTTACACACGTTTAATCGGCAATTCCTGATTCATAAAGCAACCCTTCCTCCTCGAACGTCTCTTCCCGCTTTGATCTGTTCAGTTTTCAATTTTGTTCAATGTTTCGATTTTCTCTTTTAAATTTCGACGCCAGGCTCATTTTTAACCGTTGCGCGTACTCGGCGTCAAACCTTTGCAACTCCCGTATTTTTGAAAATTTCTAGAAAATTCTTTCACATACTTCGTCTAGATGAATCGTAGAAATTTAGTACCTACATGAAAAAAAAGATTAAAGTTTTGGTCCCCAAACATGAGAATACCCCCTTAAATGACGATAAATCAAGGAATTTTTATCGACCCGTTTGTCGGCGATAATCGACAAGCACCAAATACGCCCGCAATTACGCCATCAGTCCCATGGCGGAAGTTAAGAAGCGGTTCCGGAAATGAGAGGTCCGTCGTTCGCGCTAAACTCAGTTTCTCTCGACCTTCCTGGGATGTGGGTTAGCATGCACTGACTTAGTCCGCGTTCCAGGACAACTTTGTTCAACATTTCACTCCTATCCTTTTTATCATTTCTAATACCCGAATCTGTTTCATTTAATTGTTAATGAACAAAATCAGCATCTACAATTAAGTTTACACACATACACGTATGCTGTGTATACTACACCTGGCAATAAGTTTGGAACCAAACGCAAAGATACGAAACGAAAGAGGAATACCAAATTTTCTTATGTAGACAGTGCAACGGTATACATATGACACATATGATAACGTTAAATTGGTCTATTTTAAAGTAAGTACTAAAAAAATAATTAAGAGTTTCGTTTATTATATAATATAATAAAAAATATAGACGAAACAAAATATTACTTGGAAATAAGTATGGAACATTATAAATTTACAAAGAAATTAACATTAATTTATTCAATATTTATATTACCTACTATTTTGTGACATTTTACATGCATGTATCACAAATTTCATACGGTTTGGCATCGATATTGCAATATTTTCACATTGTGTGGTAGAAATGTTTTCTTCCCATGTTAATTTTCCATAGCTTTAAGAAGCACATATGCATATACTATACATTTTTTTCACATTGCTCATAAATATTCAATCCAGTTTAAGCATAGAATATTAGTTGGTTACTTCATGGTTTTCATCTCACTATTCTAAAAAAGAAACTCGTAAAAGATGCGGACGTCCGCGGTCAACGTGAACAAGAGCTGACAGAAAATTAAGACACATCGTAAAGGAAATGAAAAGAGCCACATCTAAAGAAATTAATGAGAAGTGGACACAAAACGTATCCGATCGAACTGCACGAAATAGATTACATGAAAAGGGATATTCTTTACGTAAAGAACATAGAAAAAAACGTTTGGAATGGTGTAAGAAATATGCTCATTGGACAACAGAAGATTGGAGTAAAGTGATCTTTAGCGATGAATCGCGTGTGTGCATCGGAGGAGGAGATGATGCAGGACACTTTGTGTGGAGAACAATTACTGAAAAATTTAACGAAGATTGTTTGAACTTTAAAAAGAAATATCCGCAGTCATGTATAACAGCTCAGGAAGTTGGACAAATGTGCCATTTTATACAAAAATGTGGACTCCGAAATATATATTCATAAATTAGAAAACTTTTTAATACCAAGTGTAGAACAGTAGTACGAAGGAATTACTTACAACAAAAACGCATTCGAACTATACAATGCCCAGCAAATAGCCCAGATCTAAGTCCAATTGAAAATTTAAGGCACTCTGGAAACAATTTATACGCGACAAAAAGCCAAAAAATAAGAATAAACTTTTAGAAGCCATTAAATTTTCATGGAAACAAATTTTCCCCATTTTCACCATCACAGTGTGAAAACTTAATAACATGGGAATGTCACAAAATACTAGGTAACATAAACATTAAGTAAATTATTGTTAATTTCTTTGCAAATTCATAATGTTCCATACTTATTTCCATGAAACATTTTGTTTCATTTATATTTTTTATTGCATAATAAACGAAATTCTTAATAATTTTTGGTGTTTTTACTATAAAATAGACCAATTTAACACTACTATGCGTTTAATACGTGTACCGTTGCATGTTATATATAAAAAATGTTGGTATGCTTCGTTAGTTTCGTATCTTTGCATTTGGTTCCAAATTTATTGCCAGGGGTAGTATGTACATACAGCCAGTCTCACAAAAGTGTATCCGCGATATTTACGAAATACAATAGCTAGAAAGGAGGCTGCAATAATATAAACAGATAGGATTTTTATCAATAAAAGGGGTTGGTTTCCAGTAAAGAAAACTTGGTCTGTACACGAAATGCTAATCACCCAACGGACTGTTAAACATGCCATAAAAGTGGCCGTAAAAGGTTGGAGGTGTTTCAATGTGCGTGGATTTAGCACATTGTGCTTGTTTATAGACAATTTAAACGCAATTAAAATGAAAAAAATATACTTCAAGAAAACAACGATCCCAAACACCGAAGTCGTCTTTGTAAGGAGTGGAAATCAGAAAATGGCATCATCTCGTTGGATTGGCCATCACAGTCTCCAATACAGATGCTAATCCAATTGAAAATGTGTGGGAATGTATGAAGCAACAACTCCAAGGAAAACGTATTCAAAACGTGAAAAGTCTCATTAGACAGATAAAGTATGCCAAAACGTTGCGAAGCAATAATCGCAAACGCAAGAGATTGGACCTATTATTGAATAAGAGCGTAATAGTATTTTAAATATACTTCCTCTCTATCTATAAATCTTGTAGATTAAATTTATTTCTTCGTAAATTTCAAGAGTAGGGTAATTTCGGGAGAGACGCGCCACATTTTGTTTTCTGTTTATAAAATTTTAAATAAAAACAATTAAAAGTATAGGTAAGTGTAGTCTATAAAATCTTTATTTTAATACTCTAATTTGCTTTTTAAAAAAGTTCGAAAAAGTGCATCTCTCTCCAGGCCTTAGGGAGAGATGCACCTCAGATTTGGGATAGACGCACCCCTTTCATTTGTACCCTCTTTTCCCTACTTCTATTCTTTTTCCCCCTCTACCACAACGGAGAATTACATTTTCGGAAAAATTTTCCTGTTAAAAACTAAGCCATGTTTCACTATAACATCTAATCTAAATCTTCTTAAGAGAGTCCTTTTTGATATTCCATATTCTTTGGACATTCGTAGGATATTCGTTTCTTTGTTTTTTAGTTTTGAAATAGCCTCTCCTAGTTGTTCTTTTATCCATGTTGCTCTAGCAGGAGCAATTGCTTTCCTTTGATGTACCCGAGGCATGCCCTGGACAAAGTTAAATTAATAGTGCATCTGTTCGTAAATTAAGGGAAAGATGCACCTGTACAAAAATAAAAACCAGTACAGAAAATCTTGTCAAAATACGACGAAGAACCGTGAAGGAGAAGCTGTTGCCACTATTTAAATCTATAATGATAGTTAAAGCTATGCAATAATAAGATAATATCACTTTTACCGACCGCTTACAAAAATATTCTTCAGAAATTCAGATCACTGAGAAGTGTTTATATATGTATTGCGCATAAATAATACAATAGACGCATTTTTCCGAATGAAGTTGTCCTCATAAACAAGACTAACGATAATGGCAGCTGAAAAAAAGCTGACAATCGTCCAGTGCTGTTACAAACAAACATAGTGAATCTCTCCCTATGGTGCGACTCTCCCGAAATTACCTTACGCTTTTGTGTGACATGCTGTACGTAGCGACTAAGAAATCGTAAGGTAAGGAATTAAATTTATCCGAAGAATATTTCATTGTCTGATGAGTAAAATAAAGTAAATAAATAATTAACACAAATTAATGCTTTTCTTCAAAATTTCTTCGAAAAAAATCCGTTTCTAATGAAACAGTTCGGAAAGTATTGCGAAACAATTCATATAATGGTCGCATAGTTAGAAGAAAATTGCACATAAATGACGGAAGTAAAATTTATTTGTAAACCTGTAGAGTTTTGATATAATTTAATATTTTGCGATGAAAGTAAATTTAATATTTGAGGATCTGATGGGATCACCCACCCAAAAGTGTAGAGAAAACCAAATGAAGAAATGAATCCTATAAATCTTTGTACATCGGTTAAGTACGGCGCGGCGGTGGCAGTGCAGTGTAGTTGGTTTGGGGATATACATATTTGTACGTACACATTAGTCATTATGGGGTAGAAAAATTATTTATTACCGAAACTATAAATAAAATGATTGACAAATGAAGTCAATCTGCAAAATAGATTTATGGAAGAATGGCAAAATATTGAAAAAGATTATTTAACAAAAAAAGAAATAGAATAGCCAAGGAACTTGAAGAAGTAATCAAACAGAAAGGATACCCCACGAAATATTAATTATGGTTAAAATTATTAAGTATTACGAAATGTGCCAATAATTTTGTGACCTAAATTAATGCAAGGATTAGTTCCACTTCGATTTTCATAACTGTAAATCATACTTTCGTTATTCTATTTTATCATTTTATTAGTACAGAATGTGACGTCAGAATGTGATCAATTTAAATAATGATAACTGGCAGATATTATATTTTCTTTCAATGCTATTCATCGCCTAATGAAAAAAATTTAAATAAATATCCGTAAAAGATTGATTTGAAATTAGTACGAAAATTGCAAGCTCTAATACTTCTACAAGATAGCGAACGATTTACAACTCTTAACCAACAATGTATTTCACAATGATACAATCAATGACCGCACTGTCCCAAAATATAGCGATCGAATGATTTTCACAAAGGATCTCCACCGATCGACGTCCATGAAACGGCTAACTATTCTAGTTTATTCACCCGTTTCAGGGTTTCACGGCATAAAAGAGAAATCCTTCGTTTATTAACATTCACTTCTGCGGTTTATTTTCCCAAGTATGCGAAAAACTCGACCACGGAACGATCGTGTGCACCGGAGCCACGTACCTTTCTCCAAACGCGGTGCAATTCTAGGTCTCGCCGTGGATGAAATAGCTTTCAATTAAGCTTAGAATCCCTAAGCGTGCATTATACTTGTCGATTATTTCCTTCAAAAAAAAGACGAGGTCGGACCAATGAAAGGACTGCTTTGAAAAACGAAACTCGTTGATTCGTTTGAAGAAGACTTTTGTTCTAAAGCACCGAAAAAATGCAACTTTCCAAAGAATTTTTCTTTGAAGACTATTGAGAGTAGGTATTATTGCATAATTACATAATTCCTTTATTCCGTAATCTTTCCAAAGTTTCAGTAGAAATCTCACGTTATAGCGGAACAAGCTGTAAAGTATATTTGCAAATATAAAGACAAAAAAGGTGTTATGCCTAATTAAACAGCGTTAAAAGAAAGCCAGTCGAACTGTGGCAAGGGTAAACACCTTGTTTTTCGTTAGAAATAAAGTCGAATAAAAGAAGAAGAAAAAGAATAGCAGCTTTATCTCAGAAACTGACCTCGCTGTGTTAGCATACGTTAATACTTGTAGTTCAATTAAAATATATTAAATATCCACTCTTATATTTTACTCGTTAGAAAGACTACCCAAGAACACTACCTGGGGTTACAAAGTTCTTGCTCGAGTCTATTTCGATAAAAGAAAGAACAACAGAACCTTCTGATTTTGTTTGGTGCTATTATAATTTTTTAAAATAGTTGACAAATATTATAAAGAAAAATTTAATGCGTAGAAACTCTTAAGAATGAAACAAAAATTTTGCAGAACAGAATTTTGATCGATTCTTTTCTAAAATTTACTCTTTATTCGCAGTCTGCATTTGCGTATTAAAGAAGATAAATAACAAAGCCTAAAACGATTAAAATATATTATAACTTATGAAAACAGTTCATTAAAAGCACCTGTGTAGCATCTTTTTATACCTAGGAAATGAATAGTGTATTACACTGCTCATAAATTATTTATTTTTAACAATAATAGCAAAGCATAATTCAATATAAAAATTAAACAACATAAATTTTTCCTTGGTTGTTTAATATCGCATCGACCTCTTGCCTGGGTTATTAGCGACATCACGAAGGGAGGGGGGATTTCAAAGTTCACTATATACTTTGATGTGCTTTGAATATTGTAATAATTCAAACATTTCTTTTTTGTTCCATGTATAATATACCCTATATATCCACTGCGTACAACGTGTTTTAATACTTTCACTGCGGCAGCTTTTTTTTAGGACTTTTCTATTTAACGACACGGGGCGGCTGTGTCCTGTAGACATTTTGATGTACTCCGCACTGAACTTTATTTGGCGGTACGGGACAAATTTTCGCTATATTTTCTTACTTTACCCTACAAAGGTAGCAAAGGTTCAATCAAACACGAATCGCAGAAAACGAAGGTGCATCTTGTTAAACTATCCCTTTAATGATTATAAAATCTTTCTAAAAATACTTGAAATACGACAAATTGCAATTAGAACACGCGGATCCAGCTGGAGATTTCAATGCATCGCTCCCGGAATAGAAAACTATTACGTTAACTAGGAACTCGTCACACATGCTGTAATTTGCAGTAATCATGCCAGATTACCAGTTCACCAACTTGCAAATTCTTAACATTAAATACCCTACCTTCGATATCTACTTGCTTAAACTCTGCAATATTTAAACTATTACACCATTTCCAATGTGGTCATCAAATATAAATTTTTGTAAACGTTCTTGCAACGTGTGAAACACAGGAACAACTATGCACGTAAATATTAATCTGGATAGTTAATTTATGTTTTAAATAGTAAATATTGTAAATACTTTATTATAAAGAAAGAACGTTCCGAAGTGTAAAACTTTTACACGATTGCCATCCTATTCACTTGTAATATTTGCAACGATTGTTTCTGCAATAAACTGTGAAATACTTGCAAAAATCAAAATTATGCAAATTAAATTGTTTAATTCGATACAGAATTGAGATTCACCTAATAAGGGTACTGAGATTTGAAAATATCTGATAGATACAAATTTGCGTCGTTTATTTAATTTCTGATGTCCCAAACAGCGTTGCAATTGAAATATGTATAAAAATCCTATCGATCAATATCCGAAAGAGTCATTTTTATAATATCAATAGTGGAAGAATGAAGCTCACAAGAAAAAGTTGCTCGACAAGATTACGTGACTTTTCAAACTCAAAAAGTACAATGTAATTGTTTCTGTCATTTCTTATCAAGTGTTGGGCTTTAGTTAAATGTATCCGGATACAGTTGTAAGAAATGTAAGTAATGGAATAGAAGAATCTAGGCAGATGAATACTATGGTTTGATGGTCATGGCAAGCAAGCAACTGGGCAAGCGAGCCAGTATTGCTACGCTTCTTGGACTTTGCACAAGGAAATCCCAGAAATTTCTTCGTAATAGTTGCCAGATAGGACAGAATTATCATAGCCTCCAATATTTAGCGTAAAATTATGTGGAACAGAACGCAACACGACGTTCTTCAATATTTCTCCCCTTTTACAACATCAACAGTTTCCATAAAGGAGTCCATTTTCAAATTTTTTAATCATTTTTTAACAATAATTATAACCCCAGATATTTTATACAAAGGAATCTTAGATCAATTTTAGTTAAAAAGAAATGCATATATCGAATGTTGCATTAGGTCACTTTTTATTCAGTCTCTTTTAGGGATCTTGTCTTGAAGCAACTTAAAAATTAAATTTTTTAATTTAAATATCTTACAATACAACTTTGTCTGTTGTTTTACTTTTAATTTCAACATCCATAAAATATCGAAAGCTTGTTGCTTCTCTTTATATTTAAAAAAACTCAAATTTTCGATTCTTCTTTCGGTGCTAAAGGTAATACTTACAGGATCAAAATTATACTGCAAACAGTCTTATGTACTTATACTCATTTGATCCACTAAAAAATAAAAGCATAATTTCAAGTTTTTGAATTGTCAAAAAGTAAGGTGTCTACCTTTTAAATCTATCCTTGCACCACCGTTATCGTTTAAAAAACTCAAATTCTTTCAAATACGTCCGAATAAAGAAAGTTGCGAATACAATGAAGTTATTCGAAAATAATGAGTAATCTTTTATTCAAATAAAAATTTATTCGAAAAAACCAACGATGACTCGTCCGCTCGAGATGACTATATAAATATGTATGTACGTCATCAATGATCTCGAACGGGGTTCCCTTTGCAGCATGGTACCCTTCGGATTCCTACCCACACATGTAAAACGATATCCCTTATTCGTGGCGCTTATTCGTCGTAGAGTTATTTCAAATAACCAATAAAGTCCCAGGATTTATTCATTATTTTTCATTCACATTTCGAAATAAATTTTGCCTAACTCTGGTAGACGAGAAGCACCGAATAACGTGTATGTTGGCCTCGTGTAGTACATGGTTCAAGGTCGGCCAGTACAAGCTGAAGACGATGCCCATGAGGTGTGCGCGTAGGTGCATTCACCCTTTAGAACTCGCTGCTATAATATAACTATACTTGTTCGGGCTGTAAGGGATAAACTGGCAAAGAGCTGTCCATAGAATACTACCGAGAAATTCACCGAGTAACTTTTCTTCTTTTCCTCTCTTCCAATATCTAAACAACACGAACAATAGCGACAACAATGACGAGGACAATAATTATGATTATGATTATGATGATGATAATATAATGATGATGATGATGATGATGATGATGATGATGATGACGACGACGACGACGACGACGACGAATCATTGATGATAATTATAATGATGATCGCTTACACCATCGACGATGATGCGAAAAGTAAGCACTCGTATAAGTGTGCATTGTTCTAGTGAAATGAGAAGCTGGGACGATTATTCTATTAAGAATTTTCTTCACTCTCACAAAAAACTTGGCACCTATTTAACGATTTATCTGTTTTTTCTTAAATAAAACTTTTAGAATTTCCCTCGTTGCTTTTTCTTTTGTACCTGTTGCTCAAGCTACAAATTGCTGCTCAAAAAATGGATAACGATTCTGAATGAAAAACTGCACCGTTAACTATCTTGAAAAATATTCTGTTTAATCCACTGAACAAGAATAGACCCGTGCCCCCTGAGAATAAGAAAAAAACTTCGAATCAAGTAAGAATTTACCAACATTCAAAGTACCTGCGTCTCACTCAACAGCAGCATTAGAAAGGAAGAAAAAAGAGACTTGAAAATTAAATAAGTATCAACATTCAAAAGCAACTGTCCCACGTCAGTCAGTGATACTCGACTTTTAAAATAGAACTAATAAAGAAAAATAAATGGAAAATCTGCCAAGGATCTACTTACTCATATTTTCCAGCATTAGTCTACAGCCGGTTCTGGCCCATGACGTGTTCCGGCCAGGCCGAAATTCGTTGGCAGTTCAGTTTACAAGTTTAAAGCAAGCACGTAGGAAAGCGCTTAGACGCACAGAGAAACAGAAAGCAGTCTGTTTTGTATGCGAAC
>NW_017100886.1:270799-292591 GCF_001263275.1 Habropoda laboriosa
TCTGCCTCGGTGCCACCTGTTGTGTTACGTCCTCCCAGAAAAGGGAATAGCCAACCTTTCAAATCACCAATTCTATACTTCCAACTACATATATCGTGTCTGTATGTATAGTGTGAAGTTCACCACGCAAATCATCTGGTAAACGAATAATTCGTACGGAAGGAAAGCTCGGTAGAAACGCGTATGATCCTCGGACAACGACACATTCGGTACTGGAAACCGTTAAGATCGTCTCAGTAGCATTGGCATCACGGTCTTCGACTAGACTGCAAGAATTCGCCGCTGTTCAATCCCCTCTAGAAAGTCCCCCCCCCTCTCTCTCTCTCTCTCTCTCTCTCTCTCTCTCTCTCTCTCTCATAGCAGTGACAGTCGAGGTAGGGCAGAATAAAGCACACATGCTTTCGGAAAACAAGTCTTCGATCGTTCCTTCGACCGTGAACTACCGAACCACTGTCCCGATTTTCGGCGGGATTGTTGGATTGCTCGTTAAACGCACTTTACGTGTTCCGTGCGCTCTACTACCATCCGCGGCGCTTAATTAAACAATGAAATTTGTTTTACTTCTTCACTACATTTCATATTACTAAGCGCTACTTTTTCTTAATCTGTTCAAAATTTCTTTATTAGAATATTTTTCTTTTTTCACATAGCCTTTTTAACATCGCAATATTATAATCCCGATGTCATGACCACAGGACAGACCACATAATTATCTGTATTTTGTCTTTTCAGAATTAGTCCTGGATTTCCGGATTCTGTACGAACATGTATATTGCATCAAAAGCTTCAGGTACAATTCGTTTTCCTTATTTTTATTTTTTTTTTAATAATGTTATTATTTCTTATCTTTCTTCGACACCTTAAGATTATTTATTTGTTATACGTTACTATTTTAGATGTTAAACTGTTGCATCGAAAAGAAAAAGACAAGGGAAGAATTAGCGCATAAATCTCAAAGTATAGATACTGACGAGTTCGAGACAGGTATATTTATTATGCGATGACATTATGAGCAAGTTGAACGTTCCAATAATGTTTCACTGAAAATTTTCAATCAAAGAAAATACGATATAATAAAAAAAAAAAAGAAAACAAGTACAATAAGAGATAAAAGGATAAAACTACATATTTATCCTTAAATAGAAGGAAAAGCAAACCTTTACGACGTTGATTAACCGTGAAAAAAATCTGGCATGGTAAGATTTTACAATTTGCATGTTAACGTTTCTGTAGTTTTAGCAGAATCAGATGAAGAAGAGTTTTTTGAGTGCACCAGCGAGGAACCAACAAACGAGGACGATTCAACGACAAGGACACATCTGAAAGCGAAACATCTGTTGTGGAACAAACCTACAGGAAGATTGGCCAAACATCCTTCGCTCAAGTAAAATCTACCAATCCATCTTCTTCTTTCACAAAACTTATTCGTTGTGTTCTCATTTCGATTTGATTATGTTATCCTGTGCATGAAGTAAATATTATTAATTAATTTTATTCAGGTTAATCCAAACTAGAGATCCTCTTTATCTACCAGTAACACAGGATCCAGTGCCAAAAACGGAAGATCAGCTCGAAGAAGATGCGCAAGTAATGATACAGCTTGGAACTGATAAACATGCTTCAGAAATGCGAGCTAGGATGATGAGTGCTTCGCTCTTATCTGACATGGAATCTTTCAAGGTGACAATATTATACATAGCTTCTAATTAATAAGTTTTTATTTCAAATCTAGATTCGTATTTTTCATTTCTTTTTCTTGCTTCATTTTGCTTTTCCTTTTTTACCTTCCATTCGTACATACTTATTATTAATACTTATCGCTAATAAATGCAGGCAGCAAATCCTGGAGCAGTGCTGGAAGACTTCATTCGATGGTATTCCCCAAGAGATTGGATCGAAAGCAATGAAACGGATGAGTGGGGTCAACCTACAGGTTTCGTGTTAATTTCTTCATTTATTTCTTAACAACGTTCAAGTTGGAAAACGATGAAATTTTAAGAAAGATTCGTATGTACACGTACAAAAATAATTAGTACTATTTGGTACAGGACATTTATCAGCAAGAATGCTAATTCCCAATAATCCATGGTCTACAACCTGGAATTCAGCTCAACCTGTGCCTGCGCATCGACAGAAAAGATTGTTCGATGACACGAGGGAAGCTGAAAAGGCTTTGCACTTTTTGGGCTGGAAGCGTATAGGTCAAATCGCCCGACTTCTCTTACCAACTTTAACTCATGCAGCGCTTTACACTTTGAGCCAGCAAAAGCAAGATGCTCTACCGAATGTACCCGATGTTGCACTCAGTATACTTAATAAATTACAACACGCTACAAAACCTATTCATCAGAAATTACACTTATATGAGGTATCTTCAAGTTATTCATTTATTAGTCTATTAGTCTAATGGTTTACATTATAACGCGTGGCGTGGGGATGGAGGGTCAAATATTACAAATACAAAGGAATAAATTTATTTTAGGAAATTATTCGAGATATAGAGGGTGTCGAAGCTCTTGTTGCACAAGTGAATTCCTTACAGCACAAACTAGATGGGAACGACGATTCTAAAGAGTTTACCTCATTCCTTATTCAGTTAATGAGAGGAAAGGAGGTAGAGGTGCCAGGTGGATCCAGAGGAAATATTGCTTCTCAAATAACAACTATGTTTAGAGACGCTCAAAAAGTACTAAACGTTACATTCATCCAATTTTGAATAATTTTATTTGAGAAACATTTCACATTTGTTTAATAATGTTTTCTATGTTACAGGCTGCCCTCGTGATAACTTCTCTTAATTCTGAAATAAATGGTACCGGAGATGGTAAACTTAAAACATTTCCTGAACCTTCCTGTAAAGAGTTTATTTTGCGTATTATAACACCACGACCTTCGCCGACTTCTATGCCACAACCACAAAGGCTGTACGCGTGTCTTAAGCGAGATTATATTCGTTTGGCCGGATTCTTCTCAGAGGATACAATATTTTTATAGTCTTTTTAATAAAAGTGAATCCATTGATTACTTCATTTTTTCTATTAATCAAGAAGTATACAAACATGTTTATTTACTCGTGGGGGAAAAAGTTAAAGGTCAAATAGAATAATGAAAGCAGTGTCATCGAACTCTTTAGATATGCATAAAATATGTCATACACGCGTATAATTGTAATATCTTTTCCTGAAATTTACGTTAAACAAAATTGAAGCAGTGATGGAAGATTTTTATTTCTAATTAAGACAAACAATTTAAAGTTGTACACTGATAAAGAAATCTTGAATGTAAATATCCTTTATAGAAAATAAATTGTTGCAAATGTTATTGAACATTTTCTCCAGAATATTCGTTAAGTATTCATTAGGGCGAACCTAATAAAAATATTCCTTTTTCAAGTTTTGGAGAAGAAAAGAGAAAGTTTCGCACTATGTGATCTAATTCTTCCAGAGCAAGTTGCGCGTGTAAACGTAACACTGGATCGTCATCATTGTCCCGTAAATATTTCAGTCCACGATACAAATCGACCAAATCTTTACCGAGACTAGTTAAGGTATCCTGTCCAAGTCCACGAAGTAGTAAACTGCTAACCATTACTGCAGCTCGTCGACACTCGGGGGCTTTGTCTGTTCTGACAATACAGCTAATGCAATAAATTACCTAAAAATATTTTTAAAGTAAACCTTTCTAATTGAATCCAGGTAAAGTAATATGGTTAAATATTCAATTTAATTACTCTCACATATTACACTCTAGTTAAGAGTGTAAAATAACGGAAATAATTTCGGGATATACGGAACATACCTCAATAACGATATTTCCTAATCGAAAGCCTAATATTTTGCACAGTTCACCTAAACAAGAAAGACTAGAAGCACGCACTAAAGAATCTGAATCTCGTGTAGCACACAAGAATCCGTTTATTAAAATATTTTTATAAGCCGTCGTCATTTCACCTATAGAATTATGTAAATTAGTTGTGAACAAAAAGAAGAAACAAATCTTTAAAGACACACCACATACCTAAAGCTCTCGTCACTTTTACAAGTATTTCTCCCAGTTTAATCCTAGTTTCTACTGTTATCTCTCCAGTTGAAAGACGCTGCGGCATATCAATATATTCCTGTACTAATGTTTCTATAACTACCTGTGGATATGAATTGGCCAAAGCACACAGTCCGTTAATGGCTGCCAAGTATATAAATGAATCTTCATGTTTTAAATTTTCCTGTAATACAAAATACACGATATAGAAATTCTATCGTAAAATTTGAAATTAAAAATTGATCTTTTTTATACCAACTTCAAACAGTTGTAAGAGAATCGCTTTGCTAGTAGTAATACACGGATCCATATTTTCAATCAATTTGGTAATAGTTATAAGCCCGTGTGCACGTACAGGTAATAATGGGTCTGTAAGATCCTTGAGTGCTTCTTCAAACTTATTCGATAGTTTACTATCAACTGATAGATCCTGATAATATCTTTGCTCTGATCTACCTTGACTATTGAACAATTCTATCAACTCTTTTGTTAATAATAACAATTGAGGTGAAATGTTTGAAAAAGTACAACATTCCTTCAAGAATTTTACAAAATCAGTAAATGCTGACGAATCGAGGGGTTTTTTTCTTTCGCTTAGAATCATTTTTACCAACATTAAACTGACGTATAAAATCTCGCAATCATCTTCTTCCGATAAACTGTGTCTTTCTTTAATGTACTGATTAAATAATGATTTTATGAAAGAAATTATTGGTTTTGGTTTTTCTATCTGTGCTTCTTGCACAGTAGACATGCTAGCTAAATTTGATAATAGTTTCACAGCTGTTAATTGTTCTTCAATCTTTTCCATTTTACCATCCTCAGTTTCTAATAAATGTTTATCTTCTTTTTCCTGATCTAATTCTTCTATAGATCTTGATAGAAATTTTAATAAATATATGAATAATTCAATCGATAGTATCTCATCATTGCATATTAAATCGAACAAACTGTCTGCAAATTCTTCATATTTACAAGCATTGTCTATTCCTACAATTTCAATTCCACCCGTTGGGCCAAATTTTGATAGCAAACGATTACCAAAATTATTAGTGAAAGTGTACCCAAGAAATGCAGCAAAAAGATCATTTCTAGATGATTCGTCATGTAAAAGTAATAATATAAGCTGTTTTATTTTAGATTTCAATACACAAGCACTTTGTCTAACATTGTTGTACAAACTAAACAAAGGAACAGCTATGTTCATTAAAAGTCTGCAAGGTAGTTGTTTAAATTTAGATTCCACAGTTATAAAACATTTCATTAAATTTTCTATGCATTTTACAACTTCATCCTCAGTTTTCATTATCTCTTGTTCATTTTTTGAATTTACAAGTAATGGATCACATACTTTTTCTACAATATTTTTACGACAAACATTAGGGTTATATTCATAAAGTGCTGTAATGCAGCAGTTTGCTATTGTTGTTGAATGTTTGACTTGTGTTGACACTAGAAGATCCAGTAACTGAAAACAAAAGATACAATTTGCTCCAAAGTTATCAATTATTTTAAAAAGCTATTGTTAATCATTAATAACGAAATTAATTTACGAATTCGTACTTGTAGGCATATAGATTTGTAATATTCATCTGAATTATTCCCATGCGATGTAGCTATTAATTTGGAAATTGTATCTAATTTATTCCAATCTTCTCCAAAGTCTAAGTTATCATCACAAATAGCAGCTACGATCGAAACAACTCCGTTACATTGCATAAGTTGCTGTACTAAATATTTGCGAGTTTCACATTGAAGCCACTTTGGTGCTCCCTTAATACCAAGAATTACCATCAATTCTTTCATACTGATAGACCTTGGACAATTAGTTAGCATTCGATGAAGTAAACATTTAAAGTGCTCTTGATCTTTTATTAATTCATCATATAAATCTGGAGTCATTTTAAATTTGTTTTTCCCTGTAATTTCTTCATTGGTTGATACACATTTCTTGGATGGTTTCATTAATGGTGCATGACATAATTGTAAAAGAGCAGCTATCAATGGACCTATTTGTGCAAGTATCGCAGAACGAAACATAATTTCATCATATAATTCCATAAGAGAATTAACTGTAAACTGCAATCTTCTATATTTCTACAATGAAAAAAGTATTCTAAATTGTTTCCAATTCATATATCATTATTAGTTATGAGAAATGTAATTCATACTTGTAAATCTGTTAGATTTTTTTTGTACATTTGCAAAGGTTTAGGACATAACTGAACTGTATTAACTCCAACACCAGGTAAAAGACCAGGTATAACTCCCATTGCAATTACAAATTCTATACAAACTTTTAAAGTATGAAATTCCTTAACACTAAAGAGGGAGTCGTTATTTGTAGAAACAGCTATTTTCATATTTTGTAATACACATATAAAGGTACATATATATTGATACCTAAAAATGTAACATTTGCATCAATTAAATTTATTTAATTTTGAATTTTTTCTAATACTAAATTCTTAATTGCTATAGAATATTAATAATATAATAGTTCTCGTCTAGAATAATTGTATTCACCTAATATCATTTTCATTTTCAATGTTATTAAACACAAATTTTTTAGCATTTTCCGTTAACATCGGTTCTATTTTTTGCAAAATTTGTTGCAGCCTATTATCAAAATCTGTAATCTCTTCTACAAATAAAATTGTATTCCGTTAAAATTTGCTCACATTTTAGCATTTCGATAATAAAAAATATTATACCATTTTCATTGGGATTAATTGTTGTCAAATGAAGTAATATTTCATGATAATTCATGTTTCTGTGTATTAAAATTAAGCTCTTGTCTTATGTGACATCCCTGTACACCCTATGCTCCTCCGCAGACGAGCACTTGAGAACACCGAAACGACAATCGTGAATCGTGGGCAAAAGCAGTTATCCCCACTATGACCTACCGCCGTCTCCCACTATACCGTCCTCGTGCTCTCACGCAAGTATAGCGGTAGCTCTGTCGTGTGCGAAGCCTCTTCGGCTCTTTCCGCCAATAATATACGTCACCACGTGACGCTCGAGCAACCTGAGCGCATGAGTAAGAATCAGGAGATTCCCTTTGAATCTCGGTGAGACGCAGTGTTTCGAGTATTGGGAGTTCGGAACAAAAATCGTAACTTCTAAATCAATCAATTTTCGACCTAAGTTCTCTAATACTTTTTTGAAGAGAATTCAAATATGCATTGATTGGCACATAAAAAAATATATGGTTTCATTTAAAAAAATTGTAGCGATCTTTATTTTTTATCGAATAAAAACTTTTTTGTAAATTTTCATTAACACAATTTATTGTCAACTAAATACTGACTAACTTTTGTTTGAAAAATTTGTTCATCAGTTTCGCGAAAATACCGGCAAAATCGTAGCCGCCGTTTCGCACACAGGGGTTTCAGAGACAAATATGTATCATAACTTTGTATACATTCAAAATTTCTCTTTTATTTTTGTTTTGTAATTTTCAGTAGGTAGTTAAATAACAATATAAGTAATAAAAAAATTGAATGACACGTACAATAGTAGGATAGGAAGCTAGAATACTGAACGCGTCAATAATAATTTTGACAATTTTCTTCATTTTGAGCAAATTTGAACAGTTAAATTTGACATTAATATGAAGATTTATATGTTCAAAATTAATATACAAAAAATCACAGAGGTATTACTCGGTACTTTTTTTAAAAGTCTCGTTAAATTTGATAAAAATTTTACATAAAAAATTAGGAAAATTTATTACTATTGTATTAAAATTCTGTGTCAGCTTCAAAGGTATTCAGGTACTAAAGACAACCTATAAAAATCAAATCAAAAACACAAATGGTCTGTGAATGGCACATATTTGAAAAATACACTAATGTTCCGACTAGCATAGTAACTTTCTGGTAAAAGACAGCCCCAGAGCGTCAAAAATCAGGCCCTTATATACCCCAAAAATCGTGAGTTTTGGTGATAGGGATTTTCCTGGGAACGGAATGCGTTCGTTTGCCTTATCTCAAGGACTTTCTAGAGGGTACGCGATAGACTAAAGACTCGGCGCCACCGTGTCGGCAAGGCTGCGTAGGTAACAAGGGGATGAATCTACACTTCTGGATCGGTGGACACTTGTAAAAAAAACTTGCCGCAAAGTTGTTTATAATAATGAAAATTAATGTTAAATTTTTTTTTACATCGTATTCTGCTCGACAAGGAGAGAAAAAGTTTGAAAGGAGCTATTGGAAATGGGTTATGGAAATAAAATAGTCTTTGTAACTGCTAATATTCTGTTCATTCTTCGACTCAGAGGAAACGTGTTTCAATTCTGACACGTCGTATAGAATTAATGAATAATGTAGCGACTGTTTGATCGCCTGAATTTTTGGCTTTTAATTCTGAATATATTTCTCCTTTCGTTTAACCGAGACCGCGAGAACTCCGCGTAAAACCGCGAGTCTACCGCGGATCGCAAGCTAGTTTCTTCTAGAAGCTTCTATCGCTTCGCGATTATTCGGCTGACGACGAGGATAGAGAGTCGTCCCTCTCACTTCCTCTCACGAAATGGAATTTTTCGGCGTCTTCGTTGCTAGTTGTTACAACGTCTTAATTTTAACAACAAATGGACGTATTCAGTCAAAATTATAGGCAATATTACAAACTATGGTTTGTTATTAACATCTTAAAATGAAAAAATGTTTAGATTTTACACTTTGAATTTCTGATTTTTGCCCATTGGTCGAAACACCGTGCGTCAGTGTTACATTTTATTTTTAATTATTTTGTAATTTCATTTTGTAACTTTTCAGCGAAATGAAAAATTTGAGAAATATTAATGTGCAAAGCACTTATCAAGGAGACTACATACCTGTCCCCCGGGGATTTTGATAAAATTTGAACGGATGAATTTAGAAGTCGAAAACTGACATTCTGTAAAATATTTCATTTCAATGCGCATTTTTTATAAACAATTGAAATTACTTCTATAAAACTTTGGAAGTTGAAGTTATGTTTAGCAATTGACAGTAGGTGTGCGCCTAAAACGTTTGCTTCGTAAGGGAATAGTATGGGTTTCTTCGAGTCTTGATGGTAGAAGAATATTTTTTACTTTTATTTTAATTGCTAAAATCTAATATTATTTTATTTTATGACATCTGCAATTTATTCATATAAATTATTAATTTTAAAATGTGGCGACCGCCACGAGGGGGCCACGCACTTAGGGAGATGTTTTTCCAAACATTTCCGAGTTTCTTCGTCCTCAAGGACAAGAGTATTGCCTCGGCAATGCAGGCCCGCGCCCCTACTTCCTGGGACTTTCCCAGGGAAAAGGGGCTACTTAAGGGAGCCCCGAAAAAGGCACGAGGCCTTTTGTCGTAGACATTCTCTACACGCGCATCACGTAGTACATTTGAAATTAGTTTAAGCATTACGTTTAAATAAATATATTTTTGTTACCCACTTGGCGAGTAATCATTTGCACCACGTCACTTCCAAAAAAACTTCAAATAAAACATATTTTTACAAAAGATATGGTATTTGTACATATAAACTTGATATATAATTTTTGCCTACGATAAATATTTACACAATATACATATGTGTAAACAATACACAATATATATAAGTATACATAGATTAATCATATATTTATTGTATTAATTATGACAACTAGCGAGATGATACAAATTGTAAAAACAGTAGAAACAGAAATTTTTTGCAATGTACATATCTAACAAACAATATTAAATTATAATTACATTTGTTATTTTTTATATTTGGTGGAAAATAGACGCAAATAGTTCACGGTGAATGAGTGATTATATTTTTATTATCTTCAAGCGGTTGAAAAAACATAAAAGTAAAAATATAAAAATTAAATAATGTGAAATTTTATGTATTTTATGTACAAAGATCCGAACTCAGATTACCCGCTTACGAAACAAACATCCTGTGCACTTTTTTTTTTTAATGGGCGTTTATTGTGCCAAGATAAATATTATATACAGGGTGATACAATAAACCTAAACGTCCAAAAGATTAACAGTAACAAAAGAATGGTAATTACAGATTAAAGGCTCTGGATGTTGAGCACGCGTAATCTTATCACTAAAACAGTAGTTTTGCACTTATTGCTTACGTTGATTGTGTTTCGTTAAGATGATTTGTTTATAACATTGGGTTTTTTTTTCTTTCTTAGTTGTATGGGAAAGGCACTGAAACTATACAGTTTGCTTGTTTGCGGTGTGTGGATAGAGAGAGAAGAGAATAGCAGCGAGTGGTTAGGGATGAAGAAAGGGGGGGGAGTGAGGCAAGGAACGATAAAGGTAAAGGTAGAGGTAAGGGTAAGGGCGAGCTTATGTTTATTTTATCCTTATATGTATGCTTATAATTATACTTATATTTATTCTCATGCTAAGTACACAGTGCAGGCTCGGTGACAGTAGAATCCGGTATTTGTCTTTTTAAATTACAACCACCAATATTTTTTTGTATTGCGTCTGTGTTTGTCTTTCAGGTCGAGGTGTGATAATTTGTGGTTGAATCGCATGTTTGTGCTGTTGGGTGCTGTGTTTTTGTCATATACTATTTTTTTGTCGTATGCTTTTCTGTTTATATGGTATATCAGTTTTGGTGGTTTTGTATATGTATATCCTTCACTGCCTAGGTAAATGAATGTTTCGGGTGGAATGTCGCCTGTTTGTCTCGTTTTCTCGTGGTATAGCGGGTTTGGGTATGTCGGGCTGTAAATGAGGCTGTTTGATTTTATGTTGCGAGAATTGGCCCAATGGTTTCTGATTAGTTTTAATATAAATAGGTCTGTGCGAGTGATTTTTGCTTCTTCGTATATTTTGTAGTTGCTAATATATTTTTTGTAATTTGATTCTGGGGATCTGTATTTATTTAGGCAGGCTCTGATGCATGTTCTTTCGAAGACTCTCATTTTTTCCATGATGCCGGCGCTCATATTAAACCATATGGGGCATGCGTAAGTTAGAATTGGTCGGATTAGTAGTTTATAAAACAGGATTTTTACTGCTTGTTTGAGGTCCTCCGCTTTTTGTATTTGTGTTTTTATGTGGTGGTTGTAGTTTAGCTTAAAGTCTAGATATACGCCTAAATAACGGACCGTGTCTTTGT
This sequence comes from Habropoda laboriosa, assembly GCF_001263275.1. Classification (NCBI taxonomy): domain Eukaryota; kingdom Metazoa; phylum Arthropoda; class Insecta; order Hymenoptera; family Apidae; genus Habropoda; species Habropoda laboriosa. The sequence continues at coordinate 281,951 of NW_017100886.1, forward strand.
GTGGTATTATGATGTGTGGATTTTTATTGTCGAAAAAATGGAATTTTTTTGCATATATTCTTGTGTCGTAGTTTGCGTTTGATGTATTTGAAATGTATGGGCGGAATAAATTTGTTTCGCATTTGTTGATGTTTATTTTTAGTTTCCAGGTGTGGAAGTAATTCTGAATTTTGTTGAACGTGTTTTGTAGTTCAGTTTGTATTTGGGAGAGTTTTTTGTGTTTAATATATATTAGCAGGTCGTCTGCGAATGCTATGGCTCATTTGTTGCCTCCGTTATTTAGGTCGTATAATTGTAGTCGATCACTGATGAATATGTTAAACAAGATGGGGGAATTTACGGTGCCCTGTTGTAGTCTATTTAGTATTTTAAAGTGTTTGGATGAGGAGCTTTGTCCGTCAGTGAGATAGAATTTTTTCCCGTGTACCATGTCCCAGATCATTTTGATGAGGTGGGTTGGGAACTCTTTGTTTAGGAGTTTAAAGAGGAGTTTAGGCCCTCCAGCCAAACAGTACCAAAAGCTTTTTCTAAATCTATAAAGATTGCTTCTACGCATTCCTCTACATTTCTTGCCCAGCAGATGTCTGATCTTAGTTTTCTAATTGCATGGATTGTTGAGTGTTTGTGTTTGAAGCCGAACTGTGTTTCCGGGATTATGTTGTTTCTATTCTAGAATGAGTTAGTGGCATCGTTTATTGTTTTCTCGTATACTTTACTTATATTAGGAAGGAGGCTGTTAGGCCTGTAGCTCTCTGGGTTGCTGCTATCTTTCTCTTTTTTTTTTTCATTGTAATGAGTTTGGCGGTTTTCCAGATTTTCGGGAAGTATGAATAGTTTAGACTGTTGTTGAATAGGATGGAGTAATGGAATACGAAATGTGGTGGTAGGTTTTTTAGTGCGATATTTGGTATTTTGTCGAAGCTAGACGATCTTTTATTGTTTAGCTTTTTAAATGTTGTTGTTAGTTTGGCGAATGATGTGAAATAGTTGCGTGGCGTGATGTTAGGGTCAGGTTGGTCTGCTGTGTTTGATTGTGTGAATGTGCATATTGTTTTGTCGGTCTGTCTGTCTTGTTGTATTTCTTTTTGTAATGTATTTATTTTGTGTTTGATCATGTTGGTTAGTTGTTCTTTACCCATGCTTGGGTTACGTGAAAGTCGCGAAAAATTACCATCCCTAAGCGCAGCGTTATATATTTCTATTCGTGTCGTTTAAAAAGTAACACGGGAACCGTGTGAGCTATTGAAGAAACAAGCACACCTTTGTATTCGGGATGAAAAATGCTAGGCGGGCGCCTAGAATATTTAGTTTGTCTTGTGTTTCCGTAATGAGTGTGTTGTTGTTGGAGTCTGTCGATAGGTTTTTGTTATTTATGTCTGCTTTGTGTAAGAGGTTTCTGTTGGTGGTTGGGATTTTGAGTGTGTCTATATTGCTAAAGTTTATTGGTCTGAAAATTCTGTTTATTGAGGGAAAAAGTTGTTTGGGTTTGTTTTGTGATAGGTTTTCTATTTCGTTTATCCAGAAGTTATTAACTGATCTTTGGAATGCTTTTCTGATTTCTTCTCTGATTTTTTTGCTTTGTCAATTTGTGTTTTGTTTGCTGCCGTGTAGTTTTGTGGTTTGGTTAGTTTGTTGATTTGCGTTATTAAGTGGCTTTTTTGTTTGCGTAGCCTTTTTATTTCTGGGGTGATGTATCTGTCTGTTGAGTTGAAGTTGTTGTTTATATGTGGGACTGCGAATTCTATTGCATTGGTAATAAGTGTGTTTAGTGTATCTATGTGTTTGTCAATTTCTTCTGTGTTGAGGTTTCTGTCGTTCGGTACGTCTGTTTTGTCGTTTTCTATTAGGTATTTTTTGAATTTTGTCCAGTCGGCTTTATTGTAGTTGTACGTTGATTGGGTGTGTGATTTGTCGATTATAAGGTGGTCTAATGTTGGTATTGTGATTTTCATGCGGGATGCTCTGTGGTCGCTGTCGTATTTGAAGGTGTCGAGTTGGTTTGGCGCAGGTAGTTGGTGGAATTTTATGCGATCGTCTGCTAGGCAAAGGTCAATGAACGCCCCACTTTTGGCGTGTGATGGACTGGCTGTTCGGAATAGGTTTGTTCTGTATATTATTTGATTGTCTGTATGCCATTTGTAGAGGGAGATTCCTCTCTTGTTATTGTTTATGTTTCCCCATGCGTGATGCTTGGCGTTTAGGTCGCCGACTAGGAGGTAGAAGCTTTTGTGTTGTTTAAGCGAAGTTCTTCAAAGAGTTATTTTGTTTCTGGTATGAATTCCTTTGTGTAGTTGCAAGTTGCATAGGCTGCTATTATATATAATTTGTAGTTGTTTTGTAGGTTAATTTCAATAATCGTTTCTTCGAGACATTTATTGCTTTTGATGCTGTTTGGCTGGATGGGTTTAAATGAGAAGTCTTTTCTTATTAGTATACCTGTTCCCCCACCTTGTTTAGCATGAGGTTTGTCGCTTCTTATTATTCTGTAATCTTTGAAGTTGATTTTATGATTAGGGTTTAGTTTAGTCTCTGATAACAATGCTACGTCAGGTTTTTGCTTGTTTAGACAGTCCAGGAGTGTTGCTCTTCGTTCATTTGTTATGATCGAGTTTACGTTTATTTGTAATATTTTTAGTTGGTTTATGGTTAGTTTCTTGTTAGTGTTGTTATTGTGTTGCCATTTTTATTTGTTTTTTAGTTAGGTGTTGAAGTCTATGGTTGCGGTTGCGGGTATGATGAGTTAGCGTTTGTGGTTTGAGGGGGTGTACTGTTTGTGAGTTTTGCGCTGTATGATATTTCCGGTGTTACGTAGTTATTTACTGATTTTTGTTTTCTATTTCTATTTTTATGTGTTCCCTTTTTTCTTCTATTTTTTCTTCTATTCACGGTACGATGCGGGATGTCCGAAATTTTTGCAGTTTATGAAGAAGGGGCGTGTTTCTGCGCCCTCTTCCATGTTTGTGTCTGTTGTCGAGACAGAGCATTCTCCTGGCTGGTGCGGTATATTGCATATGACGCATCGGTAGTTTAGATTGCAGTTTATTACTACGTGACCTATGCGTTGGCATCTTTTGCATTGGATGCGATTTTTTTAAATTATTTTCTCCCATGCATTGATGGAGTGCATTAAAATTTTTGTTTCTCAGGTTTTCTATTTTGCTATGCGGTGCTACTTTCACTATGTACATTTATGGGGAGGCTCCTGTCTTCTAATATAGATTTTTGTGTAGAGAATTTTTTGACTGCTAAGAATTTGATGTCTGAGTTTTTTATGTTTTGGAGCTCTGTTAGGATCTTGTCTGGGTCGAAATTACCGTCTAAGTTTTTTAGTAGGATTGAGAAGTGTTGTTCTTCTTTCGGTGTGTATAGTTGGGGCCACGATATAGCGAGGTCGTAAATGAAACTCTCAAGAATCGGCATCGATTGATGTTGCGGCACTCAAGGCCGTGTGTTGCAGTCTGTTTGAGAGTTCCAACAATAAACGAATGGTAGCATATGATTTGGTACTTCAAGTAGAAAATGGTATTTCATTTACAAATGGAAAATATGTTAATATTAAGCTACACAATCTTTTTGCACTTTCTATCTGTATATAACACGAGTAGATAAACTAAGATGCTAAAGCGGCTTTCCCCCGAGGGAGAAACCCTAATTTGTCCTAGCTGCATGCAGTTTTCAGTAAATATATTAGAATCAGTTGATACACTTTCGCTGGATACAAGAATTCTTCGTACGGTCCTGACAATGGTTTCAAGTACTTATCTGCTCGTATCTCTGTCAATTTTCGGGTCCCGGCAGCTAAAACATGTTTACTTTGACGTCTGACCGATTTTACGACCTCGCTATATCGTGGCCCTGACTATATGTGTAATATTCGATATTATTTTCTTTTAGGATTTCGCATGCTTGCTTGTGCTTAGTTGTGTTGTTTATGTTTTGGAGGTGTTTGTTGTTGTTTATTCGTTTGGTTGTGAAGTTGTTTAGCTTATTTGCGATAAGTTCTATCCTGTTTTTGGTGTTAGTGTTATGTATGATCATTGGTGATGTACCTGGCCTTCGTCCTTATGCCGGTCGGTTGGGGGTCCCTCGTGTTGGCTTCGGGCTGGCTGGCCGATGCCGTTAAGGGTTTTTCCGTCTTTTCCTGGGGGGGGGATAGTGCTTCCTGGCTGCTCTTTCTTTTTGGCGTGACCTTAGTTCAAGATGTGTCGTCTTCCTTTTGGTTTGCTGACTTGAGTGTACATATGTGTGTGTGGGGGGGTCTGCGTTGGTGTTTCAGTCCTTTTGTACTTGTTTGGAGTTTCACCTTCTTTATTTTTTCCTGTGCTCGGGTTGGTCGCCGCGCTTTCCTTTACTTTCCTTTCCGTTTCCAGTTGTTTAGACAGGTTTTCTATTGTCCTGTTTAGGTTTGTAATTATCTTCATTAGGTCTTCGTACGAGGGTCTGTCTGGTGCTTCCATGGTTTTTTTTTGTAGAGTTTTTGTCTGGGTCTTTTGGCTGGGTTTCATTTGTAAATTTTCTGAATCTTCCTTGCCGGTTTCTGTATCTGCTGAGTATCTCCTTTTATTCAGGTTTGGCGTTGGGTTTAATTTTTTATGCTTGTTTTATTTAATATTGCTTGTTTTGTTATAGTGTTCAGATGCTCCTTGTTTGAGAAGCTATGTCCGGCTTTATTTATGATTTTTATCACTTCACTTGTGTTTATAGTGAAATTTTTTTCTTGAATGCTTCCGGTTTTTTCATTTTTGGGGGTGGACGCCCCTTGAGGGCCAGTATTTTTTGGCTCTATCTTTTTTTTATTTTTGTTTTTTTAGTGGATGTTTCACCCTATTTGTGAAGCCGGCACTGAAGTTTTTGTTTTTATTGTATATATATTAGACACTGCACTCTCACTCGTTTCACTTTGACGATTGTGTTTGTGCGCGGGGCGCGTGAGGTATGCTAACCGAGCGTAAATTTTTGGCCTGCAGAGCTCTCGAAGACCCTTCCTTACCCTTGCAAGGTTGGAAGGCAACTCACATCCTGTGCACTGGCTCACTGCCAATTGTTGATTAGTGCCTAAACTTCCAAAGTTTTACGGAAGTAATTTCAATTGTTTATAAAAAATGCGCATTGAAATGAAATATTTTACAGAATGTCATTTTTCGACTTCTAAATTCATCCGTTCAAATTTTATCAAAATCCCCGGGGGACAGGTATGTAGTCTCCTGGATAAGTGCTTTGCACATCAATATTTCTCAAATTTTTCATTTCGCTGAAAAGTTACAAAATGAAATTACAAAATAATTAAAAATAAAATGTAACACCGACGCACAGTGTTTCGACCAATGGACAAAAATCAGAAATTCAAAGTGTAAAATCTAAACATTTTTTCATTTTAAGATGTTAATAACAAACCATAGTTTGTAATATTACCTAGAATTTTGACTGAATACGTACATTTGTTGTTAAAATTAAGACGAGATGTTTGCTCCATTAAAATCAGTGTATTTTTCAAATATGTGCCATTCACAGACCATTTGTGTTTTTGATTTGATTTTTATAGGTTGTGTTTAGTACCTGAATACCTTTGAAACTGTCACAGAATTTTAATACAATAGTAATAAATTTTCCTAATTTTTTATGTAAAATTTTTATCAAATTTAACGAGACTTTTAAAAAAAGTACCGAGTAATACCTCTGTGATTTTTTGTATATTAATTTTGAACATATAAATCTTCATATTAATGTCAAATTTAACTGTTCAAATTTGCTCAAAATGAAGAAAATTGTCAAAATTATTATTGACGCGTTCAGTATTCTAGCTTCCTATCCTACTATTGTACGTGTTATTCAATTTTTTTATTACTTATATTGTTATTTAACTACCTAATGAAAATTACAAAACAAAAATAAAAGAGAAATTTTGAATGTATACAAAGTTATGATACATATTTGTCTCTGAAACCTCTGTGTGCGAAACGGCGGCTACGATTTTGCCGGTATTTTCGCGAAACTGATGAACAAATTTTTCAAACAAAAGTTAGTCTGCAAATCGTAAAGCAAATCGTGTTAATGAAAATTTACAAAAATGTTTTTATTCGATAAAAAATAAAGATCACTACAATTTTTTTAAATGAAACCATATATTTTTTTATGTGCCAATCAATGCATATTTGAATTCCCTTCAAAAAAATATTAGAGAACTTAGGTCGAAAATTGCTTAATTTAGAAATTATATTAAATTAACGCCCAAATACTCGAAATACTGCGTCTCACCGAGATTCAAAGGGAATCTCCTGATTCTTACTCATGCGGAAAACTATACTCGGCGGAAAAAGCCGAAGAAGCTTCGCACACGACATAAATATAGTGGGAGACGGCGGTAGGTTATAGTGGGGGTAACTGCTTTCGCCCACGATCAACGATTCTGGCATCACTGGTTGTGCGTTGTGCGTTTGTTAATTCTGGAGATTCGGTAAAATTTGATGTATCTTGGTATAACTATACCTACTATATAACAATCTAATAATCTAACCTAATAAAAACAAGGTGTTTTGATATTTAAATGCATTTCATTTACAAAAGTATAAATGTATATGATTTTATCTTACATATATAATATACTAAAATTTAAAAAATGGGAGTTATTGTTTTTCGCAACAATTCTATTCGCTTTAAAATGGCCTACAATTATTACATTCCGCCCAAATATGGACCATTTTATAGAACTACATAAGTGTCCAGCATGTTTTGGTACTTCTGCTTGTAATTATATCCATGAAGTGAATATTACGCTTAATGATTTTTATTCTGCCTTTTCATATTTTTTCGGAGTAAAAAATGTGTTTTTTGGGGTTTTTAACAAAAATAAGGTTGTATTGAAGAAATTGGCGCAATCTTTTGAATTAAATGAATTCGATCGAATGCTATGTGAAAACAAACATTTCTCTCATATTTGTACAAAGACTGCAAAAGCAGCAAACAATAAACTTAACATCAATTTTTTGGAGCTCATTGAGAAGGAAGTCAATCTGAATTTTTCAAAGGACAATTTTAGTCGTTTAAGACTTTGTCCTAGTGTTCAACATTTGAATAATCTCTTACAACATGTATATCATAATAATAAAGATATTGATCCAAAGATACTTAATTTAAATATTTGGGTACTAACTGCTCTTAATCCTGAGCCTCTTCTTCTTCAGGTACATATACATATTTATTAAGATTAAATTACTCCATTAAAATTTAATTATTACTGATGCGACTCCAACTAATGTTCATTTAAATATCTACATTGACACATTTCAGTTATATTAGAGAAATTGTTTTTATTTAAATACATTTTAACTTACCTTCCACATATACAGGCATAATATAATTTTCTAACAAAAGTGTGCACTAATCGAAACAAAAATAAAATGTAAAATTTTATGCAGGGTGTATTACAAATAGTGGTGCAATTGATAAGGTGATATTTCAAGTAAAATTATGCCAAAAATGTAGCATATGATTTTGTTTTTGAAAAAATCAATTTTAAAAATTTGTTGCGTACACGTGTATCTGCCATTATATCATTTTATTTCTGATAAATTTATCATTTTATTCTTTATAGATATTGTTATTGATATAATAGATTAAGTAATAAAACAAATGTAAATATTGTTCTCATATTACCTGCGTTTCTCTTGTACAATTTTGTATCAATTAAAAAGATGTGAATGGATTTTAACATGTTTTCACTTTTCTGAATTTTCAAATTAATTGAAAATAATTTTCAATATTGCTATCATTATCTATAAGCATTAATATAGATAAAAATAATTTGGAATACAATTATATAATAGGAATTTTACACGTATATAAGGAATTTTCGAATTCGATATTTTTTACAAATTGTAACCTCATTCAAAGAAACAAGAAAAATTCATACTACATTCTTAGCTCACTTTTGCATAAGGAATTATTCTTTCCTCGGTTGTACCACAATTTTAAGTACACCTTATAGAGTAAAATAACTTTATATAACAAAAACAAGAAAGATGAAAGAAATTTAAATTCAAATAACATATTTATAAATATGTTATTGTATTTGGTACATTTATTTTTATTTCTAGATACTACCTGCAGAGAGAAATTGGCCAGTGCCAAAATATCTTGGTGCTTGTGGACGCATGATTATTGAAGAATATGTTGGATTACCATTAGCTACTTATTATAATGAGCCATGGTTATGTAGAGCAAAAATATCTTCGAGTCTTTTAGATGCAGCTTACATGTTTACTTATAAGAACAAAGACTTTGGTTTCTATTTAACTGATATATCAGTTGATAACATAGCAGTTGATTTAAATAATAATGTAAAATTTGTGGATTTAGAAAATGTGATTATTGTTGATAAAAATATTGTACCTGCAGGTAATATTTTTGTTAATTAGAATTTTAAGAGCCAAAAATGTAGAGTGAATTTCTTAGTGTTTATGAAAAAACATATATACAAGGTGTTTCGTTTAACTGGAAACGGTGGAATATCTCAAAAGGGATTGAAATTATGAAAAAAAAGGTTTTGCAAAAGTTGTTCGGTATATAGGGAGATATTAGATGGTCTAAATAATTTTTCTGTAGGTATAGTAATGAATGAGATATCAAAATCAAGTTAATTTTTTTTAATGGAACACTATATTTTTCTACTCCTAATATTATAGCGTTTGTTGAGACGAATTCAACGAAGTACCGCGTTAAGTCATTTAGTTTTATGAAAACTTGTAAAATCGTGGAGATTTGTATTAGTAGCACAGTCGAGTAGGGTTTTGCTGGCCGAAAGTGTGTGACAGATGTTGACCTGACTCCCCGATTCTTCACTACTTTACGATTTTTTATAAAACGAAATGACTTCGTGTGGCATATCGTTGAATTCATCTCAACAAATGCTACCATATTAAGAATAAAAAAATACAGGGTTCTATTTAAGGAAATTCCACCTAATGTCTCTCTATAAGATACCCAACAACTTGCAGAACAGAACTTGCAAACAGAACACCTTGTATACAGGGTGAATCACCAAAAACTGAAAGGTGGAATATTTTCAAAACTGTTAATAATATCAAAAGAGGCATCAAACAAAAGTTGAAAGGTTTCGAGGGAGGCATTGTTTGATGTTACTAGCATTTTTGTAATTAGGCGCACAGGCGACATGTGAAAATTGTTTTCTTTTAATGAAATCATATATTTTGTAATGCATCAATTGATTCAGCTCATCATTCTCTATAAAAAAGTGTTAAGCTATTTGTACCAAGAAATCATTATTTTAATTAAAATATTACGGAATGGTACTCTTACAACCAGTTTAAATAAATATTCATTACATTATTACACATTACCTATTACAAAATGTGTTCAAAATGACGACTGTTGGCATCTAAACATTTTTGTAATCTAATCTTTAAAGAATATTGCACACGGTTTAAGGTCTCTGGTTGTAAAAGTACCTATCATTCCACAGTATTTTAATTAAAATCTTTCCTGAAGTAATGGTTTCTCTGTATAAATAGCTTAACACTTTTTTATAGAGAATGATGAACTGAATCGATCGATGCATATAAAAATATATGATTTTATTTAAAAATCAAATTTGACCTTCATATGTACTCTACGCATTGACTTACAAAAATACTAGTCATATTAAACAGTGCCCCCCTCGAAACCATTCAACTTTTATTTGAAACCTTTTTCGATATAATTAACAATTTTGAAAATATTTCAACTTCTAGTCTTAGGTAACTCATCCGGTATATAGAGTCATATTTATACTTAGTTCAAAATTGTACAATTATAAATGTTTATTTAAAAATTATATAAATATACTTCTTAGAAAGATCAACAATATGGAATCAATTACAAGTAAATACTGAGGATTTTAGCTGTTCGGAATGTCTGGCATTTTCTTCTGCTGAAATATGTAATCATAAAATCAGTGATCATAATTATTATGCAATATGTAAGGTTAGTTGTCATTATTATTAGGCACAAGAACGATCTATTGTTTATATAAATGTATTGTAAGGAAACTAAAAATAGACAAGTAGTTTGTAAAAAAACATTTTATCATAACATCACTTTGGGTAGAGAAATTTTTTGTTTTATTCAAATTATTTTACATTTGCAGGTATTACTAGCATTAAACTTAAATAGTAGTATACTTCATGGTGGCCTACTACACGATATACCTACAGATATATTAGAAACTTATCCGAATATAACTTATCTAGTAGAACAATGTGTTACTCCTCAAATATCATTCGATAGAATTAAAGCTGGAATGGAACTTAAAAAATTGTTAGACATTATATTACAAAAGTATACATAAAAGATTAAATACATTAAATGAAGATATGTCGATAAAAAGTATCTAGTTACTGATAAATTATTGTTTACATGTAATTAACATAAAGTAACCTCATTCTTAATATTTTTTTCTATCAATCAAGGTAAGTCCAATCACTTGTAAATGTCTATATTATTAAAAACTAAAGTTAATCACTTGCAATAAATTTAATAGTTCACTAAAATAATAGTGTGTAATGAATTAAATTATTTTAATGTAACATTTCAAAACTGTGTTGGAAACTTTTATAACAAAATAGTAAGTGATTTATAATACTCTCA
>NW_017100886.1:292601-320020 GCF_001263275.1 Habropoda laboriosa
ATTTATGTTGTGTTTATAAAATTAAATTAAAGCTAGTAATATTAAAAATATTACAAACGTCTCCATTTGATATAAAAAGGAACAAATTAAACGCATTTATCATTACGCTATCCATTAAAACTTTATACCTTGTTACTTACATACGTAGCCTAGCCGACACGTGGCGCCGAGTCTTCAGTCTATCGCGCATCCCCTAGAAAGCCCTTGAGATAGGGCAAACGAACGCATTCCGTTCCCAGGAAAATCTAGCGTTCCCACCACCAAAACTCACGATTTTTAGGGTATATAAGGGCCTGATTTTTGACGCTCAGGGGCGCAGTTTTTTTTACCAGAACGTTACTCTGCCAGTCGGAATGTTAACGCGAGCACGATCGGGTGGTAGTCCCTTTCGAGCACAGAATTATTATATTCTCAATACTGTCTAAGACACCCCCGCGGCTCGTCGCGTAAACTGAGAAAGAATATCCTCGCCAAGTCGAGAATTAACCATTTAACTATTTAACTATCATTGTAACCGATCGTTGGATCGAAGTAACTTGTAACTTCTTATTTATACTTGAATATACAGGGTGTCCCAGGTTTTAATGGCCAAACGTTGTCAGTATATTCCATGGGTTGAAATTAGAAAAAAATGTTATACAAACATAGGTCTTTTGAAGCCTTATTAAAAAGTTATGGCAATAATACAAAATTAAGAGAACAATAGCAAAATCACGGTTACTGCGATGTAATACAGAAATAGATCATCAATATTTGCGCGATATTTATAAGATCGCGTACTGAATTGATATAAAAAATTAACGATGCATTTACTGAAATGAAACAAAATAATAACGAAATTCGCAGAGTAATAAATTCTGTTTTCTGATGTCTTCTGATGTTTTCTGATGTCAATCTTGCATTGCCATAAACGGTGGACATTTTTCAGATGGAGTATTAGTTACTTCTTGCATAAACAGAGTAAACCTAAATATTGCTAATCTATTGCTGTATTACATATATCGCAGTAACCACGAGTCTGCTATTGTTCTCTTAATTTTGTATTATTGTCATAACTTTTTAATAAAGCTTCAAAAAACCTATGTTTGTATAACATTTTTTTCTAATTTCAACCCATACTGACAACGTTTGGCCATTAAAACCTGGGACACCCTGTATATCATCATTAAGTCAGACTCGTTCATTTCAACCATACCTTTACCGCTCGAGGTATATCGAACATTACGACACGCAAAGCCCTCAGATCGTTCCACACCTGGAGTACGACGTATTCTACACACGTTGAATGTTCCAACTGATTCATCCTTTGGAGAACGACGTATCAACATATGTTGAATGTTCCAACCTCCTATCAACTAACCGACATTCCGCTCCGTGTGAGGACACAAGCGTAAGCCGTAACAATATAAAGATACTTAGCAAATGCATAATTCCCTCATGTAATAAATTACAATCATTAATATGTTTTACTGAATTTTTGGAGTAAGAATGCATGTTCTAAAACTTACTTTTTTACACTTTTATAATTAATTGAAAAAACAATACTTTCTGCTTTTTTTTTTTAATTTGTCTTCCAAAGCAATAAATATAAGAGTTTATACGTCTTGTAATGATATACCATGTTTAGTAATACATTTTTCTAACATCAGTATCCTTTCTTAGTCCTGTAACAACTGATTTGTCGATGGCCTTTTCTCAGGATCTTCTTGGACTAATTGACTTACTATGTGCGCCTATACAAAAATGAATTAATTTTATCTTAAAATTCTTTCTTCTAAAACAATATTATTTTATTGTAAGCACATACCCATTTAGGGTAAGTTGCAGTCAATGTCGTTGGTATTTGACCTCTTTTTAAACCGTTAATTATTTTAACTCTTTCCATGTGTGTCTTTGTATGTACTAATAGTTCTAAAAGTACTATTCCCAAACTGTATATATCACTCTGTAAGAATGTAAAGTAACTTAAAATATTCCTTAAAATTAGGAATAATATCTCAGAGCTGGATTTAAAAAGTTAATAATACTTTAGGGTTGCATTTTCCTTGTAACTGTTCTGGTGCAGCATACATATGTGTACCAAGTATGGAATGGTGATTTTCTTTCTGTAATGGACAAGCCAATCCAAAGTCTCCTAGTTGTATTTGAAGCTGACCTGATGTTGAAATAAATATGTTGCTTGGCTAAAGTAAAGTAAAAAATTATTCATATTGTTAAGTATTAAAGGGTTTCCCTGCTGTGACAATCGAAAAAAAATCGATTTTTTTTTGGCATAAACCCACCATCTGGAAAATATGTCCATGAAGTTGTGAACTGAAATTTAGAGTATTAACCAGGCTACAACCTATTTTATAGCTAAACGTTACACGTACGTCAATTACATCGGCGATAAGATTGAAAACTGTACAAGACAATTGTAGGTTTGAATCCCTATGGCGACAATTTTCAAGTAGTAAGAAGTGGATATATTGGTCACCTTGAAAAACGAATGGTTACGCGGCTTTGAAGTATAAAACAAGAAGAAACAAAAAAAATGGAGAAAAAAGTAACTGAATATTTGTCCTTATAAAAAAATTGACAAATTATTACGATTTAACAATAAGGAGAAATGTTAACTCTGCTGATGAAATGACGGAATTGAAATTCAATATTGGACAGCAATACAAATTTTTCATCGACACTTATGACACGAAACGGCTGAAAAGACAGGAACACCGCGCCTACATAGCATTAAGGACGCTCTGACAACAATTTGAACAAGAATTTTTCGAGGAACCAGAAAGTTTGCTGCATGGGTCTGGAATAACAGACCACCAAAAAACAGATGTAAGTTTTTAAAAATACTTACTTTTCAATACCCAAAACTATAAACGTGTTTTTCTAGAAACAGCTTTTTTCAAATTGGTTGCCATGGTGTCTTAAAAATGGATTGATCAATTTATTTTAAACTTGACAGAAATGTTCAGTAGATGTGTCATTCTCGCTCAAATTAGGATTGTTTTGTTATACGCACAATTCGAATTTTGCAAATTAAAAAACCAGTCGTTTTTTAGGCAAAAAAACGAAAGTTTTCTTTTACAACGCGGTCATTATTTCATTTTTTAATATTTTTCAAGTATCCTAGTTCGGGCTATAGCCACACTTATAAAGATCAAAATCTCTGTGATTTGTTTAGTTTCAGTCCACTATAAAGGCTGATTTTATGGACAAAAAATTTTTTTTAGGCGTTCCAGCTGAATCGCTATCACTCTTAAATAAACAGATATTTTAACACGAAAAAATACTGAGTATTCGCGAAATGTACTTCAAAAAATCTATAAAGTTTTAGAGTAATGCATCTCATAGATTTCTTGTAAAAAATTCTGAAATATCACCTAATTTTTCGGTCGTTACAGTAGAGAGACCCTTTAAGCAAAGATTCTTTAAATACTTCATTTAAATTACGAAAGTTTTATTCTCCTGTTACCTTTATATCATGATGCACAATTCCACGAGAATGTATATAATCTAAGCCACAAAGAATTTGCGTTAATATCGCACTGATCATTGCCTGTGGAGTGACCTCTATTCTTTCATCCAACCATTGTTGAAGTGTTTTTTCGCAAAGAGTCATTTGAATGTATAATGTTGCATATGTTTTATTCTTTAAATATAAAAATATTTTCAGTTAAGAGACAATAAAAAGGAAAAATAATAATAATGAATAAAAGTAATAAATATATTTGTACCATTTGTGATACATATGGTAAAAGTTTCTTACTGCTACTGCATTCTTCATATGAATTACTGGCATCTGTATAATTTGTATTTTTTTCGGTTTTATTATCTTGATACTCTTCATCTCTTCTAAAAGATATACTATTGGAGCTTGTTTCCTCTGCATCTTGTTTAACAATATTCTCCTCTATTATTTGTTGTTTTCCTACAATAGTAGATCATGTATTTCATTCATAAGTAATAAATAACATCATTTAATTGATACAATTATACATACCAGATTTGCAAGTTGTTTTTCTACTGTATGTCAACAATATATCTTCTTCATGACTTTCTTTTAGACTTTGACTACTCCAAATATTATTACTAGAATTTAGTGGACTCTGTGTATTAGATGTCTGATTTACACTTAATTTATATCTATCTTTACTTATGTGCTCTATAGAACTTAATTTGTTTTGCGTATGATTCGAGAATACTAGACTTGGTAGGAAAGTTGAAGGTAATATTGGTTCAATCCATGCACTCTTATATGAAACTATATTGGTATGATTTAACTTAGCAAGAGTTTTCACTTCTTCAAGATGCTGCATTACATTTTTAACTCGTCCAGAATGTACTATTATCTTTTTAATTGCATATTCAATACCATCAAGACGATGTAAGGCTTTAAAAACATTACCAAATCCACCAGCGCCAATGAAACTTAATTCCTGAAATTCTCCATGATACCAGGACCATTGTGTTGTTAATGAACTGTGTGAAATAAATATATGAATGCCATTTTATCAATTTCTTATAATTGTACATTAATAAAGATAATTTAGATTAAATTTTACACCTAGGAATCTGAAGAGTACTTTCACAACCAGTTGCTGCACATGCAACTGTAAATAATTGATATAGTACACGTTGATATTGACTTCTTAATGGTTCAAATTCTATCATATTATAGGAATGATCAATCAGCTTCAATTCATAAAGTCTATCACAAATAGCTAAAACCAAATATTAAAATTACCATCATCTACTTCAGAACTTTGGATAGATAAAAAAATATAATTTAAAGAAATTATAAAGTTTGAAATTATTTCGTATTGAAATTATAAAAGTAAATTAATTTCCTGATTGAAAGCTTTCAAATATGGAAAACTATCAATAATAAACTATTAATAATAAAATTGTAAGAATATTTTATTAGTCATGTGACTAAAACAAAGGCACATGTTTGCTTTAAAACCGTTGTCTTTTATTTTAAAGTTACACAAAAATTAAAGCTTCTAATATTAATAAAAATACATCGGATTTAATCTTTGTCAAAAGCAGCCTTACCAAAATATAGCTTATTTCTACGAACTGAATCTCCTTCAAACAGTATACATAGTTGCTGTATAAGTGATTGAATTAGAAGACTACTAGAAGGTGCAACTATGCTCACAACTTGTTCATTGTTGTGATTATTTTCATTATCCAAACGAATCGTGGTCCTTGCATTATTACCTGACAATAAAAGTAACACGATAAAACATTAATCATAATAAAAACAAAAAAAAACCACACGTTTTAAAAAAATTGATTAGAATTGTTTAAACTTTAAAACTTAAAACATTATAATATATAAACAAAGGACATATAAGAACACTTAAGTTTTTGCACATCATGATTGTCATTGCAAACATACTTAACAAATACACAAGTATTGTAAGGTTATGTCACCTACCCCTGTCAAATGTAGTTATGGTGGATAATGTTTTCCAAGGATTAGTTAATGGTGTGTTATTATCTCCCATTTTTTAATTTATTACATTTCTATATTGATATTTGTATTATTGTAAATTTGTGCAAAACAGAAATACTGTTACAAAATACGATGCCATTAGAAGAACGTCTTTGTTGCATCTGTAAAAATCAGGGTTAGGTTAGGTTAGGTTAGATGTATTTTATAAAAAGATTTGCGAAAAAAATGAAAATTGTATCAGAATTTTTTCCATTATTTAATGTTTAATTTTTTAATTATTGTTAGGGAATGGTAAATCCAAATTCTGTATAAATCAAATAACTGAATAATTCGGAGATTTTACAGGCAGTGATAATTCTCTTAAAATTATTAAGGACGGTCAAAGGACGTCTAAACGCGTCCAATTTTAGGGTTAAGTTGTAGTTTTAAGTTTTAGTAATAAATGTATGTAATTATATTGTAATAAGTATTTAATCCTGAACCTCGCCATACTGTGTTGCCATTTGTGCGGGAAATACAAGACGTTGAAAGAGCGGATCGTATCGTCATTCGGTGGGTCGACTGATGTGACAGTCGAAATTGCGACGGTTATTGAGGACGAACGAAATAAGAAACAAGCGTCTATCAAATTTTTTGAGAATCCCGATCTTCTAGCAGTTGTCGAACAATCTGAGAGGGATCCTGGCGATAAGCGGAGAGTCGAATAGAAGTTTTGAACGTGAGATAAAAGAATGATAAGACGATGGGACGGCTTCCATCGCTTGGGGAATGCCTGCATAAGTTATACGTTGTTTCGGCGCATTAAAGCTACAGTGTGTAGAACAATTACCCACGAGTGCTCGCACTACGTTAATCACTGCTTTGAAGAATCCTATTTTAGTGAGGAAGACGAACAGCAGGTCCAGAAAGCTGCATTAGGGTGGTCCTTATTTTTCGACCACCGATATTTTTTTGTCTTACCCTCCTAAATTATGACACTTGGTGAGAAAATGATATGTGCAAAATTTTAGTGTGATTAGACAACAAGAACCCATGTTGTATTTGAGTTAAAATTTTGAAATTTTACTGATTTCACGTCAGTTTCAAACAATCGGGTTCCTCTATTTTGGGAATATTAGTAAAAATTTTTGAATAAAAGATGTATAATAATAATATTCATGTATTACTTCCAGAAATATATACAAAATCTTTGAATTTTATTTAGCATTAGGCTTACAATTAGCATGTCACGCTGCTACATGAGTCAACTACCTGAACGGTGTAAAATCCAATCATCTATTTTTATTGTAATAAAAAAAGCCACTACTTGAGATTTGCTAGTAATAGCAAGTGTTTGTTCCTTATTCTTGACTGAGAGTTTGAGGTGTGTCTATCGCAGAGTTATATTTAAAGTGAGAGATAATTTATAGAAATGGAAACTAGAAGTTGCAATAAAATATATTTGCTAGAACATGACGAAAGTCAAATTATTTGCTCAAATCTTCTTCCTAGTAATGGACAAGTTTTGCGAGTGTTGTTTTACAATTTACAAAAAGTAAAATTGGATCTTCGACAAAGTGCCGCGATAGTGATAAAAGAAGTGGATGTTTTTTAGGACAAAGCATGTATCCCCTCAAGGAAAATGTACAACAGTGTTAGAAAATTATTAGCGTTGTATAGTGCAAAGTAAGTGATCGTGGTGCATTTCGCATCATAATTGCCACTGCCGAAGCATTGGAACATACATACGTTAGACGATCCGTTAATCCATCTTCCAACCGGCGTTATCATCGTCGTTTTCATGCAGAACGTAGTGTAAAATTGCGTGAAGCATTTCAAAGAAACCCTCCGGAATCTGTAACCATTCATTGGGACGGAAAAGTTTTACCATGCTTAATTGGTAAATAGCAGGTAGAGAGATTGCCTGTGCTTATTACATATGAGCAAAGAGAAAAATTCCTGGGTGTTTCTGCGATAGAGAAATGTAGTGGTAAGAAACAAGTGGTAGCAATATTCCAATTATTACAAGATTGGGAACTAACCGCTTTAGTTCAAACGATTTGTTGCGACACAACGTCTACAAATATGAGACGATTTCAAGATGCCTGCGTTAGTTTAGAACAAATGGTTGGCCGAGATTTATTGTAATTTCTATGCCGCCATCATACATGTACACATATACGAATTAGTTTTAAAAAGTGTGTTCGAAGAAAAAATATTGAAATCTTCAGCTCCTGAAATGCCGATATTTAAAAAATTTCAGAAATCTTGGCCGAAATTAATCAATCAAATTTTCAGTCAGGTATAGACGACGATTACTTATGTTCGTGGGAAAGCTATAGAACATACCATTAAAATTAGACTTCTGTTTGAATACCATAGAACAGAAGCAACCAAGAGGCGATTATATAGAATTTCTGGAGCTAATGATAATTTTCCTTGTCGGAATTTGTCCCGAGGGAAATATTTTTTACATTCCGGGAGCTTTCCACCATACTAGATGGATGGCTAAAGCCATATATGTATATACTAAAAATATACATATGTATTTCGCGACGAATTTTTATTAAATAGTGAGCAAATGGAAGGAATTAGAGATTTGTGGCAAATTTATATATTGAAGCTTGGTTTAATGCTCCAATTCCTGCGGTAGCCCCATATCAGGATTTACGATTTTTGCAAGAGTTTTCTGAATATAAAAAAATTGACGAAAACATAAGACGGGTAGGAATAAACAAATTTCGTGAGCATTTGTGGTATTTGACGCCAGAATGTGCAGCATCATCTTTTTGTTGACGCAACTTTATCGTTTAATAAAAAAAGACGTATGGTAGAAAATTTGGAAAATACAGATATAGAAATTTCATTGAAAAAAGTTATTTTAAAAGATATGGAAAATATTGCTAATAACGGAATAGACAATTTCATTTAATTTAATATAGATATAAATTTTTTACAAAAAGACCCACCGGTTTGGGTAAACAATGATTCGTATAAAGCAGTATTAGAAATAGTACAAAATTAAAAAATAGTTAACGACGTTGCAGAGGCGAGGCGTAAAGCTGATGTCCGAATATAATGACATACTAACAAAAGATGAAGAAAATACATGTAAGAGTAAAGAATTAGAAGGGCTTAGAATAACTGATTTTTAAAATGACGTTGGTTCGCTGGTCGATGGTTGGGTACAATAATGTGTGGGCCGCTGCCCTTTTTCCCGTTTTTATACGCTTCTTCGGCCGTTAGGGCCCTGCAAGCCGTGGGGCGGGAGTGCAGCCTGCGCTGCTCCTTGTCTAGGGCCCCCTGCGGCTCGGGTTCCACCGCGGTCGCACAACGCCTTACTACTAAATGCTTCGCTGTCCTCTCCGCGTCGTATCCCGCGTTGCTCCGAAAAACCGTTGGAGCCCCCTCGTTCGACTTTCCGGGGAAAGGGATTAGTTTATGGTACCCTCAGGTACCCGCGCGCTTTCTCTTCCTGGGTGACAAAGTCCACGCCACCACTTCGCCGCCGAAATCTCGCATTTCTTAGACACGCCCTGTCGTCATTGTGACGGTTTTCCGCTTGAATTTTAAGAATATTCGCGAGATTCATCGAACATCTCGACCGCTTCTCGTTCAATCAAAGAAAGGACTTGTACACCTTTTTTTTTTGCCGCAGTTTTATACAGAAGAGCACCTCGAATGGCGTCATACCTATGGCCCGCTGAAAACTGCTATTCAGACATCGCTGCAACTTATCAACATGTTTATATCAGTGGTTTGGCGTGTCTAACGCGAGTTTTGTCAACACCGGAATAATCGTTCTATTTATTCGTTCAACTTAACCGTTCCCTCGAGGTACGCCAGTAGTTATTAAACAATGGTCGATGTTTTCCGATACACAATAATCTTTGAACTCTTTGGACGTGAAGGGTTTCCGAAAGTCTTTTGCTGCGCGGTCAACTTATTCAACACTTCTTTCGCACGAATTTCGCGAACGCGTCTATTATCACTAAAATATACCTATACCCCTTACCCGTAGCTGTCATCGGTCCTTGATGATTGTATATAGTAAGTACAGAGGGGAGTATCTCCCTTCGGTATGGGTGATAGCATACCCTCTTTCTTACCTTTTCTCTTTTCCGTTAGAATACAAGACACACAACATTTTATCACTCTTTCTACCCGCTCGTTTAAATTAGGTATATAAAACTCGTCCTTAATGTATTCAACAACTTTTTTGACACCAAAGTGTCCGTTCTCATGCACTTTTTGAATCGTATCCACAAACATACTGCGCAGCAATACAATAACATTTTTACAACGTTTCACAACGTTTTAACAATATATTATTTTCTACTAAATATCCTCCTAAATATCCATCCTCGTATGGTTTCAATTTTAATATTTGTTTGATAGCCGAAATTCGTTCATCCTCGTCCTGTCTTTTCCGAATCATTTCTCGCAACTTATCCTCAACAACGTACATCGGGTAACGACTTAACGCGTCAACGTATTTCAAACCCTCTCCCGACCGGTGTTCTATTTTATAATTGAATTCTTCGAGCATCAATGCCCATCTTGCGACTCTAGGACAAAGATCTTTCTTATACAACGTTTTTCGTACGGCTTCACAATCAGTAATTATCTTAAACTCTATTCCTATTGACTCTATTCCTATCCCGCCTATTGACATTGAGTCACCAATTCACTCTTAAGATTAACCCCATAACGCCGAAAAACAAGTTACTCATCGATCGTTGACTGTCCCTTCAAAGTCCTGTCCAGCAATTCGTCACCAGAACCAAGTTCACCTTCTCCCCCAAATCCCTTAGAAGATCATTATAGAAACCAAGCGAGTATAGTTAAGAGCTGTCGATCTAGTACACAGCAAAAAACCACAACGTCACTTCCCTTCGTGAATTTCGCGCCTTGTAAATTCGGAGTCCGCGAGTATAAGTGGTGTCATCGTTAAAATAAAAGTTATATTGTTAAAATATAATCGATATCTACTTTCCTCCCCGGATTCCAACACTGATTTCGCTATTGCTAATAATTCTAATTCGTAAGAACTACAGTCGGCCGCATAAGTGTTCGTCCACCTACCGCACTCAGTGTATGAAATTTGAAAAATAAATGCAGAAATGAAGCTTAATTTATACAAAATAAGATGACATTTTGCGGGATTCATAACTGTTATACATAATGAAAAATTAAACGATGAGAAATTTGGAATCAAAGATAACTTTATGTTCCAGCAGGACAACGACCCAAAGCACAAAGCTGCCATCGTTAGAGAATGGACCACTTGTGGGCAGAAATAAAAAAAAATATTCGCAAATCACCGCCGAAAAATCGTGATGACTTAAAACAACGATTTATAGAGGAATGGGGAAAAATACCACCAGACTTTACAGAAAAGTTAGTAAAAACAATGCCCAAACGTCTAAAAGCCATAATTTCATCTAAAGGGTACCATACTAAGTATTAATGGCAATTTTGTATAATAATCAGTTTATTAGTTTGTAAGTGGACGAACACTTTTGCGTTCGAGTTTCCCGCCACATTATAATACATCGTTTAATTTTTCATTATGTATAACAGTTATGAATCCCGCAAAATGTCATCTTATTTTGTATAAATTAAGCTTCATTTCTGCATTGTTTTTTCAAATTTTCCTACTTTTACCTACACATACACTGAGTGCGGTAGGTGGACGAACACTTATGCGGCCGACTGTACATATGTATATATGTATATATGTATATCGGTCTCATCATCGTTTCTTTGTAACAACATTGCCTCGTAACCGTTTGAACTGGCGTCGGTATGCAACTCTATTGCAGTTTGACGCAGAAAAATAGGTAACACGGGTTCACTAGGTAAGGCAGACTTTAACGCGATAAACGATCGCTTCTGATCTATACCAAATTGAAATTTTATCCCGTCCTTCAACAGATCTGATAATGGGCGTGCCATTTTAATTTTGCCATTTGCCATTTAAATTTTCTAAAAGACCCCGTACGTCCGAGAAAACTTTGTATGTATTATACATATGTACACTACCGGCCAAAAGTTTGGAATCACTCCGTAAATTAAGAGAAACAGGATATTTCTAAGAAAAATTGAACGCCTACAATTTGTAATTGAGGAAGTTTTATTTGTCAAAATACTTATAAGTAGAATATTTTACATTTTATATTATTTTTTGTACGAAGAAATAGATATGTTTCTTTAAATTGCCTTCGCATAAAAAAAAAACCACCCTTACTTCTAATGACAGCCTGACATATTCTGGGCATCCTGGCAATTAGTTTTTCGAGTATTTCTAACTTTAAATTTTTCCATGCTTCTTGTAGTGGTTGCCAAAGGTGTCCTTTCGATGTTGGACAGTGCAACCGGATATTCCGATCGAGCTCTTCCCACAAAAATTCTATCGGGTTCAAATCCAGTGATTGTGCTGGCCATGTCATATTCCTCAAGACCCGCTCTGTTTCTTTTTTCAATAAAAACCCTTTACACAATTTAGATGAGTGCTTAGGGTCGTTATCTTGCTGCATAATAAAATTTCTACGTATTAACCGGTGACCTGATGGTAGAGCGTGCTGTTCGAGTATCTGTTTATAGTTTTCTTTTTTCATTGTTTTTTTCTATTTTGATTAGGTCTCCTACTCCAACTGTTGAGAAACATCCCCAGACCATAACTGAACCACCACCATGTTTGACAGTAGGTACAATACACTCTGGCAACATTTTTTCTTGTACAGATCGGCGAACAAATATCCTTCGGTGAGACCAAAATATTTCGAACTTGGATTCGTCAGTCCAAAGAACCTTACCCCAGTCCATAGGTGTCCAATTTTCGCGACCTTTTGCCAAATCCAACCGCATTTTACGATTTTTCGACGAAAGCAATGGTTTCCTGACTGCTATACAGCCATTTAAACCTGCAGCTCTTAGTCGCCTTTTCACCGTTGTCAGAGATATTGGATTCGGTCTACTATCATTAAGTCCTACACGAATTTCCGTGGCCGTTAGTCGTCTGTTTCGTTTGCAAATAATATTTATTCTTACATCTTCAGCTCTCGACGTGATTTTGAGTCTTCCTGACCGTGGTTTGTCTTTCAAGCTACCAGTATCCGCAAAACGTTTTACTGTACCCAGCACGCCCTTGTATGACACTTTCAATTTCCTTGGAATATTCCGCAAAGAATAACCTTCCTTTCTAAGTGTGATAATTGCACTTCGAGTTTCAATACTAATTTCTATTCTTTTTGCCATTTTAAAGTATCAATGTAAAATTTTAGCTGCTGATCACGTTTCAACGCCTTCGTTCACGAGAATGGTGGCAATGTTTTTTTTTTTTTTATTTTTTGTTAGACTATTACGTCTGTGGTGAGGCAGGAAGGGTCGCAGAGTTTCCTGGAGTTTCGTCGCTCCTTACACTCTAAAATAAATAAAAGTGGTTTAGTAACATGAATAATGAGAAATAGCTGGGACAGTGTAATAATTAGGTTCACAGGAAAATTTGCAAAAAACCTGTGCAGCAAGCAAGAATGACGAGAATGGTGGTAATGTATAACAAATATCCGATTTATACATTTTCTCGGCCCCCGGACCAGCCAATTGGAATCTAATATTGTAACATTCGACGCTTATTGGTAAACAAAAGAATCGCGAATTCCTATATAAGGCGAAAACAGAGTATCTTTCCCGGCAGTAGAAAAGTTCCTTCCGAGCGTTTCCTTAAACTGAGTGTATGAATTATATAATAGTATTATGGACATAAGGAAATGCTGAAATCTCTTAAAATATAATTCAACTTGTTAACATTTGATATATTAACGATGGGTCATTCCAGAATTTACCCGTATATTCGATTTTGATAGAAATCGGCAAGTGATTCCAAACTTTTGACCGGTAGTGTATATCCTTTTTCTTAGTGGATTCTGGAAATGCCTGCGTCGCTTTAACTTTACCGGGTGATGGACTCACGTGACCATCTCTTATAACATGACCCAAAAATTCTACCTGTGGCTGCAGAAATTTGCACTTCTTCCAATTAATGGACCCTGTAAAAAATCCTGTTTTTTCGCGGTTTCCAATGTAAGTTTTAAATTTTCAAACACGTTCCTCTCATCATTACCCGGCACGATTAAATCGTTCATATACGTTACAACCTACTACAATATACGTTTAACCAACTCTCTGAAAACTTCGTCCACGAAACGCAAAAAGCTCGTAAGACTGTTACAAAGTCCAAACGGTGTCCTGACGAATTCGTATTGATCGTCGGATGCTACGCGAACGATGTATGTATGTACATACATACATACATACATATGTACAATATACTTACGACTTCCCTCGGCAACTAGTACATGAAAGAATCCGTTTTTCAAATCCAGCACCGAAAAAATTCGCGCACCTGATAAGCCATCGATACGGTTTTCTTTCAACGGCACCGGAAGCCCATCTTTAACTACTTTTTTATTCAATCCGCGGTAATTGATACATACGCGATAAGACTTATCTTTCTTCGGTTCTATGACGACCGGACTCGCGTATTCGCTCGTAAAAGCGCAATTCGCGTTTGCACTGCTGTCTTAACATTTGTAATTGGTCTATACCTTTGTACAATGTCTCGCACTTCGTCCTTATATTGTCCATTAACGATGTCCAGCTCGTTCTGCTCGATGTATTGAACATGCGTCAATTCGCACGTCTCGATGTCGTTCGCACTCTCACTTTTCACGGCCGCTTCTTTATAACTATTTCACCGTTTATATGCACGTCGGCGTCTTTGAAAAAGTTTTGTCCTAGTATCAGTTCGTTCGTTACCACGAACATTTCGACATCAAAGTCACCAATGTCGACACTTACTTTCGTAACGAATTTTCCGACTGGTACAGTTCTCACATTTACGAAACCGGTGAAAACTCGCGAGATCGATTGTAACGACGGACTACCGATTTTTTTATAAATCTTTTCTCGCATTAAATTTACCTCACGAACTTTATCACGACGACGCGACGATCAACCTGTCCTTTACACTTTTTACACAACTTACATTGTCCCCATAAGTCTTCGATTTTATTGTCTTTTGGCACTCTTTGGACATACATATGTCCGAACTCATTGCATGCGAAGCACTTGAGTCCTTTCGCTTTGTTTGTATTATACAATTCCTAATGTCGTGTTCAGCCGATTCACATGAGAAACACCGCACCTTCCTCTCACTCCTCGGATCTCGCATTGGCCGCTGCCGCGTCTTCTTATTTTCTCCGTCGGATTCTTTTCTTTCCCAGTGTCCTCTGCTCTCCTTATCCTTTTCTTTACATCTGTCGTATAATTCCAGTCTTCTTCTCAAATCATACAACGAGTCAACTTCGTATAGAAAACTTTTATACGCCTCTCGATCCTGGATTCCGTTTATTATATGTTCTATTAACGCGTATTGTCGTACGTTTTCATTCGGTCTGCGTTTCCTCTTCCTTAACTCTTCGTGAATTACCGCGCTGTTTACTTCCGCCTTGAATTCACGCAACAACCTTTTTCTAAGGATGTTCCAGGAGGCTATCCCTTTCTCGTATGCCACGAATTGCTTGGCCGATCCTTATAGCACACGTTTCCCATAAATTAGTTTTTGTACCTCGTTCCAATCGAGCAATGTACCCAATTCTTCGAAATCGCTGACCCATTTTTTTTATAGGGAGTTTATCATCCCCAGTAAAATATGGAATGCTGTTGTCCACATCCTTTATTGTAAAACGTACGATTTCCTTGCATGAACGTGCGCGTCTCCTTTCTCCGCAAAATCTTTCTTCATCTTCCGATTCCGAGTTTTCCCCTAACTTGTTCCCTAAATTAAAATTCCGTCAACTTCTTCTTTCTTGCTCGTCGTTGCTTCGTCGTTACACACGATAGTCGCATCTAGATTATCGTTGTCACTGTGGTTTTCTTCTTCAACATTTCCTGGTTGCTTATTCATCTTGTCGACAACTGGTGATACACTTGCGCCCTTCACAACTTAGGTATTGATCAACGATCAGTCACAACTTATTTTAGCTAGCGGTTAACTTACACGCTGCTCAACTTAACGAATCCCGAATCGATAATCACAACTGTTTTTCGCGTGTGGTACCACTTTTTCCGTTACGCGCTTCCTCGAGATATCCCGAATGAGCCCCCAAATATACATATAAGTTAAGCTTTAAATATACTTTGTTCATTATTGTACAAATAATTACAACTTTAATTAACAAATACTTACATAACTGCGACACCTATAACTGTGTATAGCAGCTTGGACGCTACGTTGTGTGCTAGTTTTAAAAATAGATAAATATCATTATTATACGCATAATAAATTATATTTATGGTAAATACTATTCACTAATGTTTCTAAATGAAAATTTGAAAATTTCAACTCAAATGCGGCACGGTTTCCCGTTACCCAATCGCTATAAAATTTTACACATCATTTTCTCACCAAGTATCACGATTCAGGTGGATAAGACAAGAAAAAACACAAACAATTTCTGACCCATCTAGTTAAGGACCACCTTAAGCTGCATATCCTGCGTAAGAGAGATACTCAAAGGATTTCTGCTTCCAGGTCTTCAGACGCTGATGGAAAAATGTTTTATCGTATATGCCTTGTAATTCTCCTAGTGTTCGTCTAATCGATTGTAGTTCTTCTGGAGCTACATGTGATTCTTGCATAAGATTTAAGGGAATATCGCTTTCTGATATATGTATTCAGCTCTGCCGTTTTTACTCGTGTGGTCACTATTTGATAGCTGCTAGTCTTGTTACTAGATATAACGTTAATTGGTTTTAAGGAGCTAAGAAGTTAATATAAAATTAGAACAAAGTATATGCAGCGTTTCTGGTTTTGGAGTTGTACCAATTCATTGATTGCCTGTTTGGAGTTGTATCCAAGTGTTCTGCTTCCGCATATACAATTATGTACTTACAATTAGTTTTGCAATTTTCCGGCTCGTGTTTCGAGAAAATGCGTAGAATAATCGGGTGCAGTTGTAATTGGTACAAAGATAAGGCGCAAAGGGTCTAAAAGAATAAGTCGTTGTTGGGTATTTATTATCAAATGAAACATTCATCCTTAAGTTCGGAGAGATAATCTTCACAAGATTATAAATTTCTTTTTCAAGTAGTGGAATTTTTACCTCTATGTTTATTTTGCAAACGTCGATTAGAGCCATGTAATACGTTTCTTTGAGAGGTACAGGGAAATTGTCGACGTGTTCGTGTTCGCAAAGTACATATGTTGAAATGCTGTTCAGGCGATACTATGTAAGGTTTAACTATTCCATGCTTAGTGTCAAACGTTAAGTCCTCTATTTTCCTCACTTGTTCGCGTAGCTCGCTGATGCTTAATTCTATGTCCAGAATTACTTCGTCGATTTGTATGTATTCATCTCGTTCGCCTTGGATATGTCCCTTATCTTATCGAACTGCCTATTGATCGACACTACTTGACTTGCGTTTTGTTAAGCAAAACAGTATTTGCTTTCATGGCGTTTAGTATGATGCTAGTTTGGTTACGTACGTAATGTACTATTTGATCCTGATCTGCATACAGCTTATCGAGTTCGTCGTTGTAATATTGCGCGTCTGATGCGTTGAGTGTGTCGAAAATGGTTTTACTTAATGCTCCTACACGCAAGGAGGTGATATCAATTCCCGTAGTGTATAATGCATCAATAATACATTCATTTGTATAATAAATGTGACTGAAATCTGCTACTCGCGCTAAGTGAAACTGAACTGAATTCCCGCTAACAATAAGTCTTGTAGACATAGCCTACTTAAGACGCGCTGGTATTGATCCTCGACAGCCTTCAGATCAGCATCGATCTGAGCAAAATCGTAACCTATAACTATCTTCCATTGTTCATAGTACATCCTAACTTGATTCAGTCTAGACAGTTCTAGAAAGATGGTTTCCTGGTCGCTAAGCGCGATGAGGTGATATTTTTCATTCGTTTCATTCGTTCGTCGTGGCCAGGACTCGTAATCCTTATTATTGCCATAGTCATCACGAAGAGTAGAGTTATCATGGTACCCCCGTTAAATTTCGTCATCTAAAATAAGTCTCGTCGGTTGATTGAAAAGTTTAACGTTTGTCCTGTGACGAACAGTTGGTATTCCATACTCATTTATCTTAACTGACAATGAGTGACCGTCGAGCACCTCTATGACCTCGAAGGACCCCCGCTATCGCTCCTCCAGCGGTTTGGTGTTATAATGTCGAATAAGTACTGAATTACCCTTATACATTGATTCGAGATGTTTATAAGATGTGGAGGGCTGTTGGAGTTGGAGGCTTTCGATTGTTTCAGTTTGAGATTGTCAATTTGTTGTCTAAAAGTTGAGTATTCGTCTTCTTCGTTGAAAATACTACTGGGTTCGTAGCCTAATTGTAATTCAAATGGAGTGGATTTTCAGGGATTTTCCGAGGTTTGGTAATATCGGATGTATTCCTTTAGAATGATATGGGACCTTTCGTTTTTCCCGTTAAACTGTGGATGGTATACGGATGTAAGGACATGTCTTGACTTCATAATGTCACAAAACTCTGCAAATTCCAAATATGTAAATTCTGTCGTGGATTTGTCGATCAACGGTTCGCACATGACATATCTGGTCAGGTAGTCTTGTATGACTAAAATATTTTTTCGGAGTTTCGTCCAAGGGTCCTACTATGTCAATGGAAATTTTGTCCATTGGTTTTACTGGAATGTCCGTCATTTGTGGTAGGTATGTACGTTTGTTGTTTCATGTGTTCTATTTCTGACAAATAACACAATTCTCAATATAACTTTTCACTTCCCGTATAATGTTAGGCCGTTCATATTGTTTACGAATTATTTGTAATGTTTTGTCGTAGGCGTAATGTCCTCCAAACAGTGAGTCGTATGCTAGGCTAATAATTTCCTTTTTGTCTGAAGAGGTCGGTTTGGAAACGTAAATTTCTGTGTTCCGATCTAGCTTGGAGAAGAGGGACGCACTTGCGGAGCTATGGTTGATATCTTGTATCGAGTTAATCTTAGCGCCACCATTTATAATAGAATCCTATTAAGGATGTCGAGTTTAATTTTGTCGGTTTCGTGCGGTAACACATATGTTTTTCCTTTTTCAATAATCTCTGGAGGTATCTCCGTGTAAACAGTGGTTGGGAGCTCTTTATGAAATCCTTGGCGAAGTTTTACCTGGGATTTAAAGAAGGGGCCTCTGATGTTCGAACATGCGGTTGGATTTAGGCATTCTATTAGTCCTTTAATGAATTCGTCGTCCTCTGTCGTTGTCTGGGGGTTGTTTGAGTAGAACGTCAGGTACTTTTCTAATTCGTCTCCTAATGAGTCTTGTTCTACACGTATAATTGTAATTCTACCTCGCGAAAGCGTGTCGGCGTTCATATGTACTTTTCCCTTATTTATAAACTATTTCGTAATCGTATTTTAACAATTTTAATCGCCATGGCACTAAGCGAGAATTCGGGTCTTTGACGTTCATTAACCATACAAGTGGTCGGTGATAAGTCACGATGGTGAATTTTCGTCCATTGGTGAAAATGTTTTATCGCTCAAAGTCGTATACCGAGTCTCCGTATTATTCAATGTCCGCGAAGCGTACGCGATCGGTTTGTCTTTTCCTATCGTACCCTGCGACAAAACTGTGCCTAACGCGTGGTTGCTTGTGTCCGTAGAGAGCTTGAATGGTTTTATCCAATTAGGATATTGAAGGACGGATTGGGTCGTTAGAGCGTTGCATAAAGTCTTAAAAGCGATCTGCTTCTCGCTAGTCCATTGGAATTCTTTATCCTTTCTTAGTAATTGGTTGAGTGGTTTCGCGATCTTAGCAAAGTTTTTTACAAATTTCTTGCAATATCCGCGTAGTCCTAAGAATTGCTTGATCTCCTTAGTGTTTTTGGAAACGGGATAATTCCTTAGTTTGTCGATTCGTTTAGGGTTAGGTTGGACCCCATTAGTCGAAATAACGTGCCCCAAATACACTAACCCTGGCTTTAAATATTGGCACTTGTCAGGTTGAAGTTTTAACACACATTGTTTCAATCGTTCGAATAGAGTTTTCGAAGTGTTATTATGTTCTTCCAACGTCCTACGATTAAGCCTTGTAAACCCCGATTCACGAGTCTCTGGAACGTTGGTGGGACATTTTTTAAACCAAAGGGCATTCGAACAAATTCAAAATGTCCGTTGCTGGTCGAAAAAGCGGTTTTGTGAATATCGTTTGAATCCACCGATCTGGTGGAATCATAAAGCAAGGTCGAAAGTGGAAAAGTATTTCGTGTTGCCGAGTTTATCTAATATTTCGTCGATATTAAGGATTGGATATGAGTCTTTTACGGTTTTCTGTAGTTTATAACTAGTCGCCATTTTTGTTTACTAGACGCGTCTAACGTTTTGGGAACAATCCGTAATGAACTGTTGTATGGTCATTGTCTTTAACAATTCTCTTTTGCAACATGTTCCTCACCTGTCGTTTGATTTCGTCCTGATGTATCGGAGGATATCTGTATGATTTAGTATATCTTAATTTCATGTTCGAAAATTGTTGATTTAGGAAGTGGGTCATCCGGTAATACAAAAATGTCATGATAATTTGAAGTAGTTTCCCATATCTGTTCCCTACCTTCAATCAGATGATCTAAACGAGTGTTCTCTTTTAATAAGGTCATTCTCTTAGGTGTTTTGCTACTGTTGTCTATATGGAAAACCAATTTTTCATCAAAGTATTCTATAGACTCAATTTGCTTTTTGAGAAAATCAGAAAGTATAGGCTGACCGTTTGTATCGACTTTTGTGATTGTACCAGTTCCCGTTATAAAATTGACAAGTACTGTTTTCTTTGTACAATTATTGTTTGAGCTTTCATATCGTTTAATAATGTTGGCTATTTTGAAATCCGCGCCTAATATACTCTCTTGAAAAATCAGCGACTGATCGTCTACTACTTGAAATCAGTTACACTTATCATTAAACGGAATTAAAATCGAATATAAAGTATCTGTAGTGTTGTTTGTAATACCCCTAAGTGTCTTTGTGAAGTTTTTTGTTTACAATCTGCCTTTCTTTAATTGGGGAAATTTCGCCCTCCGTTGCTGTCGACCTGGTGTTTCCAATGTTAATTGTGCGTCTGGTGGTATGGTGTTCAGCGGAGTCCACTGAAAATTTCGCCATTGTCCAGTCTGTCTTCTTCGTTGCTCTCTCCACTGCTTCGTTCTGCACTCGGATTTCGTGTGTCCGCGTCGGTTAAACTGCAACGACAACGCGGGCGCTTCCTCCCTTCAGGGAAAAGCATGTCGAAGTAATTGATGACAAGGTGTTACTTGCCATCGAACTCTCGTGCGATTTTCATCGCATCAAGCCGTAAGAGACTGAGCGAAAGCTGGTGACTCCGCCTCCTTGTGGCCCTCGCTGGACAACGTTTCGCGACGAGTTTCCGAATTCCCGGTCAAACGGCTACGAGAGTCACTTTCCGAAAGGGACAGTCTTCCCTCCTGAAGGTCCTTAAACAGTGAAGGAGGGGTGTTTTCCAAGCACCGCCGCGTTCAACATCTATTTACATGCGTGACACTTCGCCCCCAACATCGCTCTAGTAGGCTTCGCCTGGAACAGCAGAACGAGATTTAGCTTCATTTGCTCAGACACATACTAAATGTCCGCGGCGAACAGTGGCTGAATTCGTCGAAATCCTGGCCAAAAGTCCGAACATTTTTTTTTCAGGTTTTTAAAAATGTTTGTATTGCATTTCATTTATGCATTATCAAAGCATGATTTTTCACTAATATCAGCTTTCATTGTTCAATCCTCTTGGAGATATGCGATCTCAAAGTCGTTAGTTTTAGAATGTGGTATTTTCATACCAGAATTGAAAGTAACTTTATGGTTTAGTATTGAACTGTAATTCTTTTCTTTCAGTATTGATGGATATCTGACATGCTCTGAGTTAATCTATATTGTGGTTTTATTGCTTTATTTTATTTTTTACAGCTGTAATAGAGGAGAATATAAGACCTATACATTTTTTTTCTTCTACTAAGGAAATAGTTATCGATCCAGCGCGATCCAGCGGCCAATCTTATTTTAACGTAAACTTTGAAGGTTCCTGAAGAAGGTCCCGTTGCACTTTTCTGCGGTATTTTGCGGTCTTTTCAGTTATTGTTATTTCTTTGCCGTCCGCACCGAGTATGCGGTAGCACCTGGATGGCATAGAATCGGAATATCTGTTTTGTTTGACTAGTGTGCCTAATTTTATACCTAAATGGCCCTGTCTATTTAATAGGTTGTACATTTACAGCATAGGATTAGAAATACGAAACAGGCAAAACACATTAATTTTCATTTACTCAGCGACAACAATAGACAGCGACGCACACTTAATAAATATTAAGTAACAACTAAAATAGGAAGTATTTTTCATTTTTATATACAATATTTAACATTAAAAAAATGCATTATTATTTTAAAGTCATATTACTGCAATTTAGTAGGACAATTTCTCTTGAAGAGAAAAAGAAAGAAGAGAAAGCAGAAGAAGTAGAATATAATTAGTTAATATTCTATAATAAATATTAAGAAACAATAAAAATAGGATGCATTTTACATTCTTATACTTACAAGTATTTATCATCACTTCTATATTTGGTCAAAATTGTTTTTATACTTAATATTTAATGGAAGTGGAAGAAAGAGGAGCTAGAGGTAGTGAAAGAATTTACTTATCTGGGCATCTTGTTCCAAAGGAATGGGAATATGATAAAACATATTGAAGAAAGAGTAAGAAGGGCAAACGTGGTACTGAATCAAGTATGGGGTATAGGGGAACGGAAATTTAAAGCAGATTTCAGGATGAGAATGTTCCTGTGGGACAGCCTCATTTTGGGAGTGCTATTATACGGTGTGGGATTGTGGGGATACAAGGAGAGAGGAGAAGTAGAACGCCTACAGTTAAAGTACATTAAATGGACACTCGGATTGGACATAAGAACTCCAGACTATATAGTGCTGGAGGAGACTAAGAGGGAGAAGATAAGGGTGAGAGCAGGACGGAGGGCGTTGAGTTTTGAGGAAGGAGTAAGAGAGGGAATAGGGTGGCAGTTATTGAGGGAATGTCTGAGGGAAAAACAGGAGGGGAGACAGAAAACAAGAAGTATGGAGGAGAGGGAGGGGTACCTGACAAGGAATGGATGGAGTGGATTAGGATTGGTAATAGAAAGAAGACAAGGAAGAGAAAGCAAGGAAATGATAGAAAATTTAAAGAGGCGGGACATAGAACGGCAAGGACAGGCACAGTATGAGAAGATACAGAGGTCGCGGTACAACGAAAGGTACAAATGGATAGCGACAGTAGGGATACCGGAATATCTGAGCAAGTCAGGAAACGGCGAAAGCCAACAACTGATAGCACAAGCAAGATGCGGGAGTTTAGAAAGGTGGAAGAAGAAGAAAGGAGAAAGTGCGATATATGTGAAGAGGCACCTGGAACGATGGAGCACCTCACGAGAGAGTGTAGGAAAGTGAATAGTGAGATTAGCATAGAGGAGGTGTTGAGTGGAAGAAAAGATGAGAAGGCAGAAAAGTGGTTGAGTACGATAAAGATAGAACGACAAATAGCGAGAAAAAAACAGACAATAGAAAAGAACAAAACCAAAGATTAAGGCTGAAATTAAATTAAATTAAATTAGTTAAATTTGTTAAAAGAAAAAAGAATGAATGAATGAGTGAACGGAATGAGCGGGAAGAATGAATGAAATAAGAGAAGCAAATGTAAACCAAGTCCACATTTCTTGGCTGTGGAGCCGAAAATAAAGATTTATATATATATATATACTTAATATTTAACATTCAAAAAGTACATTATCATTTTAACAATATATTATTGCAATTTAGTACGACAATTTTATCTTGAAGAGGAGGAGGATGAAGAAGAAGAAGAAGTAGCACAAGAAAAAGAATATAATTGATTAATATTTTAGAATAACTGTAAAAAAACAACTAAAAAAGGGTGTATTTTATATTTTTATACTCAATATTTAACGTTAAATAATTACATTAACATTTTAAAGTCGTATTATGACAATTTAGTACGATAGATTATCTTAGATTTGGAAAAATGACTTTTGGCCAGGATTTCGACGAATTCAGCCACTGTGCGGCGGTTGAAGTATTATAGTTGCACTTCTTTTTACTCCATCCTGAGTTCACATCTTTGTGCGTTGGGTGGTATCGTTCCTTCTGCTTCCTTTGCTCCTTGGTTGATTCAATGTCCTTGGTTGCTGATGCATGTACAGAAATATCTCTCACATTGTCGCCCTGGTCGGAACCAAAAGGCGTCAAGTTTGGGTAGAGGAGACACGGTTTTCGAGAGTCGCAGCCCGCCTTTGTAGTTTGCCGAACGAAGACAAGGGCAACGAATAAAAAATAAGGATGAAACGAGGGTCGAGGCAACCGAGCGATTTAAACACCACCGTTTTTATTTTTAACTTTTTCTCTGTGAAAAAGTTATTAACATATTGATGAGATTGTTCTGATTTGTGAACAACATTTACTTATTAATACTTATAGAGCAACATTCGATTTCATTATCGCTTTGAATAAACTACAAACAGGGATTGCTAAAAAAATACAATACATGAAATATTTGCACACATTGTCCGTCGAATGTAAGCTGTGCCTTCACATTTTTCGTCGAAGGCATAAGCTATACATACCTGGAAAAATTGGGAGGCACAACCTACGTGAAAGCATGGCTCGTATGACATGACAGCGACAGTGTGAAGGGAGGAGGGACTAGGTTTCAGCAGCGTCAATGTGAAGGAAGGAATAATAGCCTATTCCAGCATCGGTATCTGCTCTACCCAACTGACGCCTTTCGGTTCCGACCAGGGCGACAATGTGAGAGATATTACTGTTTTCGGACACTCTTTAAAACATTATAACTTTTTTCAAATTGGACCAAACGACTTGACCTTTCCTGAGACGTTAGAAGGATTAGTATACTAGATAACATGGACAACAAATTTTGAAAAAATTGCAATTTGTGGATATCGCAAAAAAAATTGTAAAGGTCA
Source organism: Habropoda laboriosa (assembly GCF_001263275.1). Classification (NCBI taxonomy): domain Eukaryota; kingdom Metazoa; phylum Arthropoda; class Insecta; order Hymenoptera; family Apidae; genus Habropoda; species Habropoda laboriosa. The sequence continues at coordinate 317,135 of NW_017100886.1, forward strand.
TTTTTTACAACTTCTTTATCTGAGCCCGTAATAAAAATTTAAAAAATATGTTTTGTAGATTCATGTCAATTATGTGTATGCTGAAATCAAAATCGGTTCATGTTGCTATGAGCTACAAATGATTAAAAATTTGCTTGTTTGCCTGTCGCGTGTTTCTGAATCTGAAATAAGTGAAAGACACCTGTTTGCATCAATTTCGCGATCAATTAAATAAGGACATATATTTTTGTCCAAATATACATACATACATATATGCGAATAAATTAGCAAAATTAAGTTTTTGCGAATTTGCTTCCCACTGACAATTGGCAAAATCACCAGACTTTAAACAACGGCCTATTTTTGTATTGGGTAACTTCCATTCGTGCATAATTTCTTCTAGTCTTGCAATGAACACCTTCCATTCTGACGCCATCGTAAAGTCATGATGATAAAAATCTTTGATTTCAACGTTGTTCATTCTTTAAATACTGTAATAGTTTGAAAGACGTTGTTTACGAACAAACTATTTAATCTCTTTTTTAAAGTTAATTGTTTCACATTTATTTATTACCCATTGAGTTGCAATTCTTTTTGAACTGCACTTAGAGAGAGCAGCACCATGCATTTCTAGCAGAATAGATCACAACCCGCAGACGAGATATGGTCACAGATAACGGTACAGGATCAAAATTCGGAAAAAACCTAGCTTAACTCGGGTGCCGTGTCACATCTAGAAGTATCCATAATTGTTGCCAGCGTTATGACCTTGTACGATCACGGACTCGCTATAGTTCAGCTCCAAATTAACGATTCTGAACCTCGTTGATAGAAGATAGACATCGTTGTTTTTCGTTGTTGTTTGTGTGATGATTATTTGTGATCTGCTCGGTTTCGGCTGTGAGGTGACTTAAGTCGATGCGTGTTACCCAAAATGTCTTGGCGTGTCACTTTTGACACGCGTGCCATAGGTTCGCCATCACTGGGATAGACCTTGCATCTTATGAGACTTTTTATCCGGGGCTTTGGGACCGAGAAGAACCTTACCATTTTTGTGTCGCTACTAACGTTACTGATTTAGTATAGAATTAGATTACAACATTAGTAGTATGTAGTTGGAATTGGAATTAAACGCAACTATGAAAATACAAATAAGAAAGTAACGTAATTGTTTATTAGTAGATGATTCATCACATCCACGTGTTCTACTGCTGTCAGAAGATCGTGAACAATTCTACCCACGCAATCCAATATATCAGGAGTTGCCATAGCGCGGCTCGCGAGCTGCGTGTGGCTTTCGCAGGTGAGTGTTGCGGCTCTTATGCAAATAAAGTGTATATATGAAATATGGTAAACTGAAACTGATCAATGTCCAAAAGTAATTATTTTATTTCATTTCTTGTTACAAATATTTTTATCTAATTAGTTTTTGTTTTGTTTTGTTATCAAAGATAAATAAATGGCTCTTTCAAATATTCCTTCCTGAAATGTGACTTCCAAAGGTAGTGTAGCTGGCCACCCCTGCAATATATGTATGTATCTTTATGTGTAAATTTAATAAAAGAAGATTTTTTACATCTGTCTATTTTACCATCTTTGATGGTTGGATTGTATGTAATTCCTAAACTCACCGCTTTATATCGTAGAGGGCATAACAAAAACTCTGACTTTTTACACGATCGGTATTTCAGAACGTTGGACACAAAAATACATTAGGTGCAAGGCCTATCCTGTACGTCGTCTGTGATAACACATGCCAAGTGTTCTTGATTTCAATTCCTACCACTAATAGCGCAGTGATACAATACCAATCCTAATCGATGCAGTAGGATGATGGTAACGGGGTTCTAGGGCGTCGTGGTCGTACGACAAAAAAATACATTGGATGAGTGATCTATTCCATATCTCGTCTATGATATTAGGTCTATCCTGTACGTCGTCTGTGATACTCTATAAACGGAGGGGGATTATAGTCCCTTAAAATCGTTTAGGAATTTCAACTTGCCTCGAAATAGAGGCAATCGTGGGCAGACAACTGTAAATACTTACATTGCACCCGCGCAGCGATATATCGATCATATCGCTATTGATGAGCTACCGGTTATAACCATGCCTTAGGAATAAATATACATACACTTATATATATATATATATATGCATCTCAAACCCATAGCACTTAATGTGGTCTAAGGTAAAGGTACCAGTAGTTGACCAGTTTTTAGAAAAACGTAAAAAATAAGGTTTTTATAAGTGATGCTCTTTTGAAAAAAATGCACCTGACATGCCAAGACATCTATCGATTAAATTTCAAAACAATTTCATGTGAAATGAAGTATGCGTAGTAACAACGGACGTCTAAATTCATTAAGGTAAGTAATATGCCTCTATATTGCTATTTCCTTAACGTTTCTGTTAAGAACAGCTGTACGGTTCAGGTAAACAAATCCATACGTTGTGAACTCTTCGTGACTGAATTATTTACTTATTAAATTCTCACAGCGTTTTCTAAGTGATAAATGCAACGTTTTTGTTATTCTAACCACAAAAAGCAATAGTTTATTGGGGGGTCAAATTCTGAATCTTGTTATTCTAAGTTTTTAGAAGTTGACCGGGGTGGTAAATTACCGACGTGAGTTATTTAAATTTGTTTACCATTTATAATGTATCCATTTTGCATTTAACTTTGTTAGAAATACAAAATATAGTTCTAAATTTTGTAGCATACTACGTTTTAGTGGATGACCGCATGGTCAACTATTGACTGATCCACGGTCAATTATTGACTCCGTCCAGTGTCCACTTTTTTAAAATAACCATGTGCGTGATATTATAAACACCACCGGAAAATTAAAATGCATTTACTTAATTATTTATTTTTATTTCATCCATGGAAATGTACGGGCGATT
>NW_017100886.1:320215-326208 GCF_001263275.1 Habropoda laboriosa
TAGTGTTTTCATTTTTAAGAGTGGTCAACTTCTGAAGCAATTACTGAATTTTTAAATATGTTTTTAAAATTTTTATAACATAACTTTTTTAAAAAATTGGCCTTGTTACATAATCTAGAAGGCTTAAAGAGTATTTTCAGGCATCGACTCTCGCTAGTTAATCACAGAGCAAGTGGTTACTATTGTTCCTGTGGAGGAGTTCTCTTAACTGGTCAACTACTGGTACCTTTACCATACTTTACCAAAATTATGTATTCGAGTATTCGAATTACAATTATTTCATTTAATAAAATATTTTCAAAACATTTTTACACAATACAACGTTCTTCAAGAAATATTTGTCTTTAACTATTAAAAATTTTCAAGTCAAAATATTATTGAAATGAACTTTGAATGGTTTTTCATGCCTTGAATCGGTAGAAAATGTCATCCCCATCTTAATTTTATCAATGTTTCCTCTTAGGATTTATTTGAAATAAGACACACTTTGGATTGTTACATTTTTACCGATTATTGTATTAAACGTTTTATTTTATAAAATATTGAATCACTAATTTATATATACACATGCATAATAAAATTATTTATACAATAGACAATGATATAAAATATCTTATGAAACGTAACTCATTATTTGTAGTACATAAGAATGTCTTTCTTTTCCTTATTTTTTTAATGAGTTCTTTTACATAATGTCATTTTTACAAAAAATAAAATACAAATAAGAGCATATGTGTATAAAAGCAACAGTAAGTACGTATTATGTATTAAAAAAGTTTTAACTAAATAAGAGAGACTTTTTTATTTATTACTTTCTATAATTCGCTTACTAATATTAATACGAATTAATATTTTGCAGTATTGCAATGAGTTTCATCTATTCACGTGATTTTTCCATTATATAATGTTGAAAAGAAATAAATGAGGAAGAAAAAGCTAAACAAAGTCATGTTTGTATATATCCATACGACCTTGAAATGTAATACCTGCGTATTGCAGTTGACGGCATACATTGTTACACGTGGTATGAAGCTATTGACCTTAGAAATACTTTCCACTTTCTACTTAACACATTTATGTTCATTTGACCTCCTTTAGTCTCTTCATTCTTTTTTTTTCTCACAAACACACGCGCATACAGTTTAATACGAATATATACTTTTTAAAATAACCTTGCATTAAATAAATTGTCCTCATATTGAATAATATCAGATGAGCAAAAAATTCATTAATTCTCATAAATGATTTTAAATTATGCAAAAAACGTAATATGTTTCTTTCTAATTCATTTTTATTGACATTGTTTAAAAGGTAACAGTAGTATAATTTAGTTGAAAAATAACATGTTACATATTATGTACGTATGACAACATTGCGAGTCATCGATTAGAATGAATAACTGACCTTTAATCAAGTCAATATACATACTTACCAAAAGCACTGAGCTAAACATATTTGTGCAGTGCATAATGAATCTTGGTTGATTCAGTTTTCGTATATTTTCAGTGTACTAATTTAAGAATTTAAAACTAGTTCTCTATTTGTAATGACTTTCTATGTTGCCTATAGGATTGTAAACAAACGAAAGCTGGTTGACAAAAAAAAGGAAAACGATTTAGGCTGCATTTTCTCTTCCATTTACCATTTTGATTTCAGCATGATCGCGAGTCATTTCTAAGGTCGTCGCTGACATAGCTTAAAACAAATTGCGTTAAGATTGGTCAAGGTACGACATCGCTCTAAAGTTGATTGTTACCTCGACTCTCACCCCACCATTCACACATCCCCACGCCAACGAGATTTCTAGTTGGTCCATACCCCCACCACTACGCTATTCAACCTCTTCTACATTCGACGTCTCAGAACCCTTGTCGGCTCGCCGCGACCCCGACACTGCGTGCGTTTTGAGCCACGTAAGTTGTGTTGACCCACGTGCCTCCGCAGGAGTGTACATTACGTTGACAGTGCCTTACGTTTTTCATAAATTTTTTACAACACGTATCAAGCAATCTTGTACATGCCTTTATATTTACTAAAGATATTTAATTAACATTTATATATGCGTATTAGCATGTTTAATTATTATCGTTACTTTATTGAAAAATAATTATCTTCAATTTAAGGTTGACGGTGAGACAAAATTTTAATCCTATCACGCAAAATAGATTTGTATTAAATGTTTTGATAGAAGAAAGATGTGCTACATATTTAAAAGTAGCATAGTTTCATGTTGCTACTGAAACTTTAAACGGCAATCTTATCTGTATGTGCGTGTTACAACGTTGACGTATTTTATCCTTTGACTACATTTTAAAGCTACTGTTCATTAACGTATTACATAATATCTTAGCGTGTCGATTGTTATTTATGCAATACAAATGTTAATGCCCAATAACATTTGCATTCTATCAAATTTTTATTTTAAATTTGTGCAAAATTGACATAATTGAAACGTGACTCAATAAGACTTTTTGCAGTATTAATAACAATTATTACTAACAAGTATTAATAACAAAGAAATTCTTTCTGAGTATATCAAACACAGAGGTAATAAATATGGCGTTCTAACATTGAAATTCAGAATATATAATAATATACTGTGACAAAATCGAATTTAGGATACACCGTACTACATTATCAACGAACGCGTATCGATGAAGCGCAGCTATCGCACCATTGGTTACGGAAAGGTTTAAAATTTAAATAAAATCTGATATGTATGTATACACATACGAATCCATACTAATTAAGTACGTAACACTATTGTATTGAAATTAATTTACTATATTAAAATTAACAAAATATTTAAAAAAATTAATAAATGATGTGCTAATATTAATATTTCTAAAAGATTATGATGATGTGTACCGTTTTTTATTTTATTTAAAAAATTACCTGTATTTCTCGAGCTAAATAAAAAATTAAAAGACATACATATATTTTCTTGACATTTGATTGCATGTAGAAATTATTCATCACTTTTATGAATTCATGTAAAAACACATGAAAATATTCAAAGATATTCCATAAAGTTTTAATGTTGTTACATGCGGCAGTAGCCGGTGTCGTTGCTACCGTCACTGATATCGCTTATATGCTATGTCACAAGCACAGTCTCAGGTGCACCACTACATAAAAAGCAGAGTATCACCGTAGCCATCGTTCTTGCTGCCGCACGCGGCGTCCAATGCCCTATCCGGAGGTAGCCGTAGCGGTTTCCACCCGGCACACGTGCACCGCGCGCAGTAGGTCATTGCTCTCCTCTGTTCGAAAGTAATATCGTTACGGCTCTCGACACTTGTCCCAGGCATGATCACATCGAAATCGAACGAAATTTGGCTGTTCGCATTGAATTAAAAGTTAACACATACATAGATTCGACAATTTTTTTTTTTCCAAATGTTCTTGCAATATTACTATTTGATATATCCCTTTCTTATAGCAATAATTTTATTGAATTAAAATATAGATAAAATTTTACTAAAAAATTGTATATTATTGTCGTAGATTTTTGACTAAGAAAAATCAAAACATAATTTTAAAAATATCATACATATATGTAGATATTTTGGAAGCAATGGAACATGTAATACATAATAAGGAAATAAAAGTAACGATGGACAAGGAGGGGACTCTTCAAGCAGTGAGAGAACTTGGGAGGAAGAAAGAGAAAGTACTTATATACATGCGTCGATCACGAATTTACCAACGCATCTGTATCGACCGGATTTAATCCCTCACAGTTTCTGATGCTGGCCGTTATCCTACATATGTATATACAATATCATGCATATTGCCTTTTCCTTGTCATTGATAAACACTCCTTTCTGGTATGCTAATATTCTTACGTCTATAACAATGTCTATATACTAAACAATTATTATTTCTTGCCTTTATCCAATATATCTTTTTGAAATGTTTCTAAGAAAATGTATCGATAAAAAATGAAAATTAAATATTATTTCCCTCGATATAGTGTTCATAAAAATGTATTAATATTTTATAACGCTTCAATTTCAAATTCATTACTAAAGCTATAAATAAACTTTATCATCAATAAAATATAATGAAAAATGCGGAATTATGTTTTAATACGATTTATTTACACGCTATTGCATAATTTTTATAATTTCTATTTGAATACTATATATGTACATATGTATGTAATTATACAGGCATAATTTTTCATTTAATCAATATTTCATCCAAACATCAAAAGAAATAACTTTTTGATAATTAAAAATTATTGTGGATCTAGTGCAATTTGACAGAAAAAATTAAAAGGAAAAATAAAATTCATCCGGAATCAAATTCATATTTTGATTATTCGACCACTGATAACGAATTCATGATTAACCAAGCTTATCGTATCGTGCCGTAGCGTCACGTACGCGCGTGTGTAGAATGTGAACACGTCCCTATAGACCGGTGATATCTACATCTCTGTCTGTCGGAGATCTCTGTTGTACTTGTACCGCGGGGTCGGCTGAAACCACGACGACTGCCTCCACGTGCTGCGAAAAGCATTTAGTCGCCCTAAATTGTAGGTCGCCGTCGTTGTCGCGATGGTAGGAGCAGCCGAAGTGGTGGGGCAGGGTCGAGTGTGGCACTTCGGCCATGATCGATGATTTCCGTCGCTATTCGGCGTGGCACAGGCGGTAAACATTACACAGTACGATTGGCCGTGTCCTGAGGCGGGTCCTTTGGTTTCCGAGTTTGAGTTTTTCGTCGACATTCAGTTGTGAGAAGTGACAAACAAATGCAACATGCGTTAAAGAATACGCGTGTGTTTATTTCTGTTCGCCAGTTTAATTTTTTGTTATTTCGTTGTTCTTAAAAAAATGATAAGCCGAAACGTGGAATTTCTTGGCTGTGGAAGAAGGGCTTAACAAGAGCCTCACAGGTGGGTGATTTTGACATTTCTGCGTCATTCAGTGTGCCATAACCAGTGAACTCTTAAGTATTTTTTTTTATGAGAGTTTGTTGAAGTTGATTTTAAGGTACTACTGTTGCAAATAATACGCAAACAGCTTTGTACTTTCCATTCTTTCTCTTCAGGTGGTTAAAGTACTATATATGTTGAAAATTCAAAAATATTGTAAAAATAAAAACAATAACTTTCAAGGTTTTACTCAAACATTTTATTTGCTTTAATTTCTCCAAAATGATCAAATTTTTGTAAATAAATTCAAATTAAAAATTAAATATTTGAAAAAAATATTTTCCTCAAAAAAGAAAAGTTTTTGGTAAAAATGTAAAAAAACGGGGAAAAAAAAAAAGAAATTACTGACACTGAAATCGATAGTTTTCTCCTTGGCCGCGAACTTCAACTGCGCTGGCAGCGTCGTTTTTCGCGACCGATCACATTTTTATGTCATGGGGGCATCATGAAATTAAGAAAAAAGAGGGAATAAAGAGAGTCTCTGCGGAAAAAAGTGAAAGAAAGATCGCAACAGATTCGCTTAGGAGAGGCGATATGTACCCGTGGTCTGTGATGTAACTCAACGTCCTTACTGCGCGGCGAGTTGCACGAGGTCGGTGATCGCTATAAAAAAATGCGGCGAGTACACGTGGAGGCAGCGGCTGGCGGTTTCTACCGCGACGCGGCGCGGTATTGCACCACCGCCGACCACGACGACTGCCTCACCGAGAGACGCGCGCGTGCAGGTTTAACCCAGCCTTAACCTATTCTGAACTGACGACCTCGTAGCAACGTGCGAACAATGTCGGGTTTCTTCAATAAGCTTCCTATCGGATTAGCACTTTTTTATGTTGGACTTTTCCAATTGTGCTTTGTTAGTTGAATCATTATAATAAATATGTTGTATTAACTCAGCGAAAAAGATATCGTTAAAATCTACCTTTATTATTAATGGTATTGCATACATATGGTATGTTTCTTTGATTTCATTTTGACATTTTTAGGGTAATAGTAATTATAAAGTTCCATTATATGTATTTATAAGAAATGCATTTTGAATGCAATCTAATTA
>NW_017100886.1:326295-334222 GCF_001263275.1 Habropoda laboriosa
TTGTATGAAATTTAAATTCGAAGTTTAAATAGTTTTTTTTTAACAGCGTAGCAAATTAATTTGTTAATCTTCTGATCATAATTATATAATAAATATTACGGAATGTTCTTGACAGATTTTTCACGATGAAAAATGACAAGATGAGTTCTACTTATATCATTGGAAAAAGCAATAATAAATACTTTCCTGTTCATTGTTTATCGTTTAATATTATTAATTTTTACTAGATAAATAAAAAATAGAATTGAAACTAAATAGTTCATTGTCATCTCATGAATGATTTTTTTTGTATGCATGGAATCAGGTGATAAATATAAGATCTTCCTCATCTTTTGTATATACAGTTACATCTAGAAAATGCATGTATCGAATAATTGGAAATTGTACTCAGTGCTTTCTTTATTTTTTTTAAAGTTGATCGTAAGTGGTTAAATAACCCCTATTTTCTTCCAAGCAGAGGAAATGAAAAAGTCATGAGCGTGGCAGGTTCATGCGTCGATAATACACGTTTTATCATAGACCCGGTGGATCAGGGACGAGCTGAAGTTGCAGGATGCGTGTGCGTGCGCGTGCGTGTACGCACGGGGCGTCACTCGATTCGTGGGCGTTTTTTTGGGCTCGGAAAGGGGCGAGTGAACGGTGGGTGGCGGGGATAGGCCGTGTTACCCCAACGTTTGAGAGAGGCGCGTAATCAAGGCGTTTACACACAGTTGCGTTCACACGTAGGACAACGTTCCTACTTAATGTCTTCTTTCTATCTACCTCATGTCGATCTACCTCACGGAAATAATCTTCCAAAGTAGAAATAAATGTTTTATTGATATTGTTATTGTTGTTGTTATTCTACTGGTAATACAAGACGGTGACGTTTTGAATTTTGTTTTTTTTTTTTTATTTTGAACGAAATGTAACAGTTTTGTGCTTTTTCTATTTTATAAAACTGATTTGTCTTGATATATTTTATCTGTTACTTTTAAAATTTGCAAATATCCGATATGTATTTTATGTATTTTATTAATTAGTTAATTTACTATTTAAAGTATTCGTGCTTTTTGAAATACTATCGGCGGCAATATCAGTTTGCTATTGTTATTTTTTAAATTAATTTATTCTATAGGAATATGTTTTGATGGTTTTAAAGAATATTTAGTACATTTTGTAACTTGTATGTGGTAAAATATTCAATAACAGATTGTTTCGAATTGTATCTATAGTAAACCACGTGAATTTCATTTTTATAGCAAAGTTGCGCACAGATTTAAATGTTAAATATATTCGTCATCATTGTGCTTGAAATCAAGTACATATTCTTTATTTTCTCTAGAACAGATATTATTGCATTTCCACCTTCTCATTGTCTTAATTTTAGTAAGGTATAGATATCGTTCTAAAATCTCTTAACAAAAAATGCAACAATTTATTATAATTATGATAGTTATTAATTTAAGTCTTTACATGATAATTGTTTAGATTACAAGATTCGTAGCATTACAAATAAAATTTTGACAAAATGTCAAACAATTTTTCTATTGGGGATTTCTATAATATATTTGCGATTGTCTCAATGGTACATTAATTGCATAAATAGTATAAATTTGTAATGTTATGGTTAATTATTTTTTTTGCTCTTTCTAGATTAATAAATCCGCAGCAGGGCAGAATGGTAGGTTACTATCGAACGGAACAGATCTCGAATATCACGATGTCGGTTAGCAACGAAGTATCGACTGTGGAGACACTAAATACAGTGAAAAGTGTCGTGTGCAGCCCGGATTTAACCGCGTACACATCACCGACGTGCGGTGCCGAGACTCTGTCGGCAAATGTCGAAGACAAGCCATACCAGTGCTTGCTGTGCCAAAAAACCTTCAATCAGAAGAGTCTATATCAGAGCCATCTGCGCTCTCATGGTAAGGAAGGAGAAGATCCTTACCGATGTAACATTTGCGGGAAAACTTTTGCGGTACCTGCTCGACTGACTAGACATTATCGTACGCACACGGGTGAAAAACCATACCAATGCGAGTACTGCAGTAAATCGTTTTCCGTAAAAGAGAATTTAAGTGTGCACCGGCGTATTCATACAAAAGAGCGACCTTATAAGTGTGACGTGTGCGAACGTGCATTTGAACATAGTGGCAAACTGCATCGTCATATGCGGATTCATACCGGGGAACGGCCGCATAAGTGTACTGTCTGTTCAAAAACGTTCATTCAAAGCGGACAGTTGGTAATCCACATGCGTACACATACCGGGGAAAAACCATACGTTTGCAAAGCCTGCGGAAAGGGATTCACTTGCTCCAAGCAATTAAAAGTACATACACGTACGCATACAGGAGAAAAACCTTATACTTGTGACATTTGTGGCAAATCCTTTGGTTATAATCACGTGCTAAAATTACATCAGGTTTGTTGTTTGTTTATTTGCTTGAAAAATCTACTGTAAAAGTCAATTTATGTTTCTAATATAAATTCTAGATTGTATAATTGTTTAATTTTAATGTTGTTTGTAGTATTAAACTCGTAACAAAAACGTGGTAAATGTTTCAGGTTGCCCATTATGGCGAAAAGGTTTACAAGTGTACTCTTTGTCATGAGACTTTTGGTTCCAAGAAAACAATGGAATTGCACATCAAAACTCATTCAGATTCATCAGTCACTGGTTCTCCTCGGGACTCACCAATTGAGCCAGATATTGAGATCTCCCAGGCAAACAGTGTGAGCACTATTAGTGACAAGGAGAACCACAAGACTGAAGAGCAAAACGATGACGTTGCTACTTACAATGACACTTCACAGGATTTTCCATACTATATGTATTCCAGAGAGCAGTATTCACAACCACTTCTGGTGCCTAGTAAAGATAGAGTTTTTCAAACGACACCTGTGGTCTGTATGGAACAGCCTCACTTATTTTTGTACCCAGAAGTTTCTCCGACATATACCAGCTTTGGAATTCAAACTAACAACTTTGTCAGTGACTGTTCATCTCTTCTCAATTTACCAGGAAATGATGCTCGAAGAAGAGTTGAGGCTGCACTTGAAGCGGTTGAAGAAGAAAGACAGAGAGAGTATGCAATCAGGGTTGAAAGAGAACCCATTCTAACTCCTCCAAGTAGCAATCCTGTGAGTCCTGTACCTTCGCCAGATCCTCTTGATTTGGCCATTCCTGTAAGAGAAACATTAATTCTGCCTCCAAGAAAGCGTTGCAAAATGATCTTGGAGTCAATGGAAAGTGAAAGGAATGGTCTTATTGCTTCACAGAGGCAGAACTCTGTTATTCAATTTGCAAAAGCTTCATAGTGCAGAGTTTGGAAGAAATTTATGGTGAACCAGTGAGACATAATCCAAGTTTTGTGAAAAAGTATAAAGGATTTAGATGCATCTGTAGAACAGCGATGGGCTAAAAAAATTCAAGTAAAAAATATTAAACGTTATTGCTAATTGTTGAATTGGTCAACCATCTTAACAAACTTTGCATTTTGAAATGTAAAGATTAAAATGTGACGAATAGAAATAATTTTAATGCAATGACCAGGTATTTCAATACTATTATAAAAAACAAACAAATTTTAAGACTTAAATTTTGCACATGATATTCGAATAATATAGAATCAAAACAGAAAAAAATAAATAAACAAATATCGAATGCCCATCGCTAAGTAACCGAGGAGTTTTGTGTCGTAGGAGTAATGGTATAGCGTTGTCGCAGATTTTCGCCGCGAAATATTACGATCTGAATTAATTTTGTTTCCATACCGAATGTTTACTATTCATTTTGGATTTTCGATTTTCTTTAAACTTTCAAGTATTTTTAAAAATCAAATTCGTCACAAATAAGTAATGAATTGTAATATTTTTTTCTAATAGAATTATATTGAACTTTTTACACAGTGTAAATAAAAAATTGACAATTAAGTTGACAATAACTTCTTCTGTATTTTAACGAATTAAGTGAAAGTTTGAAGAAAGTTGAAAGTCAGGCTAAAAAATGTCCTTTTCAAGCCTTAAACGAACCAATAGAACAATGTTCAATAACTTTACTATTTGAAAATATAATCCAGAATACTTTGTAGTCCAATTAGAATATGATAGAGTGGCTTCGTTAATTTGAGAATTCGACTGGTTCCAAGAATTTTTTACACGTACCTCAGGGTGAACGTCATAACACATTTACAATTAGAGCTCGCCAGCATGTAATTTTTCATCGTTTGAAAACTGCCAAAGATTATTATAAAGGAAATGACAGTGTGCCTGGTTAGGAACCTAGATACAAATAAATTATTTCAGTTTGACAAATTGATTTTATGATTACAAGAATGAGCTCCAATCTGCAATTGCGTATAAATTGAAGGTAACAAACCTAAGATTTGCATATTTTTTAATGTTAAATAATTTTGTTTTATTTTTAAAAATGTCTTTTGATTATATTGAAGAAAAAAGGCATTGTTTTACTTCTTTCTATATTTCTACATGCAGCTGGCGTGCTCTGTCTAATTTTTCATATTTCACGTTATGTATATGTTAAATATGTGTGTGTGTGCGTGTGCGTGTATGTGTGTACATTAATTAATTGCAACGGATTAATGTGAAAGTAATGAACATCGTGGGTCACTGTGGCGCAACTAGTATCATCATTATAAAAGGCCTCGGAATGAACGTGATCGAGATAATTTTTAAATTAATATGTTCATTTTGTCACTTGAAAAAATGCAAAGAACATTTGATATAGATGGGGAGATGTAAAATACTTATTTCGTTTGTAACGTTTAAACATGATTAAATTATTAGATATGAATTTTAAAGCAGTAAATTTGAGCAAATTTCTTGACTTGTCTGCTGATAAAAGAAAAGACGAACAATTATTTCTTTCAAAATTTGTTTAAAAGATTTGGAATGAACAACGAAATGCGTTCATTTCTTTTGAAGTCTATGCCACTGTCATAAAAAATGAATAACTTTTTAAAAATAATTTATTCTTTCCTTATTAAGGTTAAATCGAAATCTTATATATGTTTTGTATATTGTAATTATTCTACGTCCAATGTTCATGCGAAGATCAAGAATTCCAATTTCTTGCCAAAACTTACAAGACTGACACCAGTCTAAAGAAAAATTTTATTTTAATGATTTATTAATACGACATGATAAAGGTGATATTAAAATGTAGATAATTGCTCAATTTCGTCGTCGTTAGTTTTGTATTGTTTGTTTAAACAAAATATTTAAGTGATTCTTTATAACGATTTGTCATTGGATAAGTAGGGAACAAGAAGTATAAGTTGCTATACAAATTCAATTTTAACTTTCATAAGTAATAATATCTAGTTTCAGCGCGAAAATGGCGCTAGTTTACTGTCACATAAATTAGTAACAATATTTAATCTTGTAATAGTTTGTGTCTTAATTTTTCTAGATTATCATTTTCTTTGCTTCTTAATAAATTTATGTAATTTATTCATTGTCTTAAGTCGGATCACGTTGATCTATTTAATGTTATCGGTTTGTTTTAAAAATCTGACACGACGAAATTCGAATTTATTTATGTTATCAGTATCTTCATTTCAATAAATCTTCAACGCTAATTGCGTTAAGATTACTTTCGATACAACAGGTTGTTCTTTAGTGTCTGTAAAATGTTAAGTTTTCGTGTTAAAGTGAATAGTCGTTTATACAAGAGGCCTTAACATTCATTGCAAAGAAGGTCTAGTAAATAGTTGATCAATTATCCGTTTCACTAAACTTTCAAGATTAAAAAATCTGATTACAGAAGCACATTATCTTCAAGTACAAAAACGTTCAGTCAATTTCACGATTCGACAAACGTAAAAATTAATATTATATATATTTAATTACCGATGCGTAGTATTGACCACCTTAAGAGGCTCGGTTTTAGTGAAACAGGTCTTACTGGAGTAAATGATTCCACATTAAAAATGGAGTCAATAGAAAAGAAAGTAGCAAACATTGATAAGGATTCCATTATATGCCAGAATATTGAGGGGAGCTATGCTCACTGCCAGTACAAGTATGTGTGTGTAAGCATACGTGCAAATTTAATGTTAAATATTAAATTGTATTGTCACAATTCATAACTTGAAGCCATCTATATTTACATTTGGCACCACTCCAGTATGGCATACAGAATGTTTTATAAATTGAGAATTAATTTAATGGATGATTCTGCAAAGTGAATGAACAAGAGACAACAATTCAGAAAATATTAATAGATTAAAAAATGTAATGAACATACAAATTATATTTGAACTCTAATACTGCATTTATAATTACATTCAGTGTTATATGACCTTAATGTAACAAACAAAGTTTCCAAATTTTAACAAACTAGTACTTAAAATTTCACTTTTAAGGTCTTGTTTCAAGAATATTTCATTCAGTATCTCAGTATTTGCTTTCATATTTATAAAGATGCACCGAATGTTAAAAGTTGTAGATATACTGGGTGCTTGAATCTACCACTAATTTTCAATCTATGATTTATATAACAGCTTGCGTATACACTGAGCCATGTTCATACTAATAAGTAATATATTTATATAGAAGTTCATGTATATTATGTTCTTTTTTTTTTGTTTTCTACAAGTGTAATTTGACACGTGGCCTATTCATATTTTTTGAACGTTCCAAGCATTCAAAACGATATTTTTCTTCTTATATGCGAATTATATTCTCATTGATCATGTAAATACGCATGACGTGAAATTTATGTGCAATCGTATATTTAAGTTCTTAAGAAGCTTAGTTTCCACTTGTTTTTGTTTTATTAACTTGACAAAAATTGCTTTTAATTAAACGAATACTCGAATGTATTGTTATATGTTTTAATGATTGTTTTATATACATATGTTTGTGTGCGTACGTGTGTGCGCGCGCGGGCGTGTGTGTGTGTGTGTGTGTGTGTGTTTATACAAATAAAAAATGAGGGACAGGGGAGGAGAGAGAGAGAGAGAGAATTGAAAGCGCTTACAATTAGCTTAGACTTAACATTTTTTTTTCTTTTTTTAATCAAAGGTAGGCCACGTGGTAGTATATTAAAAATGGATGCAAATTGTTAAGTATTATGATAATAATGAGAAATAGATTGAAATGTGCAGAGACAACACTAGTGTAATATTGTAATTATCTGTTATTACTTATTATTTTTAAGATGTAGAAATACATGCCAAATGGGACGTGTTTTGCCCCATTATCTTGGACATGCAGAACTGATTACACATAAAGAAAAAAAGGTTTTTGTAAAGATTCATTGTCCACAAGATGTTTCAATGAAGAAGGAAAAGCACATTTTTGTAAGAGTCTAATAGGGATGAAAATATTTTTTTGTTTTTGCGCTTATATATATGTATATACACACAGGGTGTCCCAGTATTGATGGTACAACCGAGGAGGGAGTGATTCTACATGAAAAAATAAGTCGAATATATAGAATAAATTTTTCTCATTTGAGGCTTTGTTTCAGAGAAGATCGGTTTTAAATATTTTTCGAATACGTGTGCATTTAAATATGTCTTGACTTATGTTTGTACGAATAAGTGATACCAATGTCATGATTAGTACCGATAATATATTTATTAACGATTTGCTTAATTTAAATTTACATTACTGGACGAATTGTTAGAAGTGACGTTCTTGTTAACGCATACAAATCCTTGCTTTTTGAATCAGAATCGTGGACTGATGATACGGTATCTTGATGCTTTAATTGTTTGAAACCTTGTACGATCTTTTCGTGTAGTTGCAGAAGATTTACACTATTTTTTGCGTAGACTATTTCTCTACGAAATATGACATTACTACGGTTTATTAACATAAAAGTACGAGCAGAAGCAATAATTTGTAGAGAATGTTTGAATTCAATTTTTTCGAAAGCTAAGCTTTTTATGAAAAAAAAAATTATATATAT
>NW_017100886.1:334422-362264 GCF_001263275.1 Habropoda laboriosa
ATATACGTATATATTTATATATTATTTACATATGTATTTTTTTTTTTTTGCCGAACGTGTCGGAACAAACTGTCGTGTATTTACTGCATTAAAGTACATTCTATCATAAATGTTGTTTTTGAAATTTTGTATCTACTTTTAAATAATAAGATTACACAGAAACACAAGAATTGTGTCTTTGATACACACATATCTCATTTTGTTTGTACCATTTTTGGCTTTTTGTTAGAATGTATTCCCATCTCAATTTGAAAATTTCTACATACCACATTGGATATTAGAAAAGCGAAGTTTTACATTTATCACCATACATACATATGTCACAAACAATAAAATATATTAAAGTTGGAATTGTATAATAACTTTTAATGAAACATACGATATTTTTGTTGATTACGTCTTTGCAAATTAATAATTATCAATTACTGTAATCAATTTTTTTGCATTCTTTAAATTTTCGTTTCGAAAAAAGAAAGAAAATATTAGGTAGAATTACATTATTACACTCTTACCTCCTTGATTGTTTTATGCAACATCGAAATGTGAAGATACATATGCGCCAATATAGCACCAAATGCCTGCCATTGATAATTATATACAAAATAAACAAATTAAAAGAAAAGTGTGCGCGCGCGCGTGTGTGTGTGTAGGGTGTTCCACTTAAAAGGAAACGGTGGAATATCTCAGGAGGGATTGAAGTTATGAAAAAAGTGTTCTTACAAAATTTGTTTGGTATATACGGGGACATTAGGTGGTATAAATAATTTTTCTGTAGGTGTAGTAGTGGGAGAGATATCAAAGTCAAGTTAATTTTTTTAAATGGAACGCTACATTTTTCTGTTCTTATTATTATAACGTTTGTTGAGACGAATTCAACGGAGTACCATATTAAGTCATTTCGTTTTATGACATGTTGTAAAATCGTGGAGAATTTGTATTAGTAGCATAGTTGAGGGGGGATTTTTTTTATAACAGGTGCAAAAAAATCGATTTTTTTTTTTTTTTGGATGAATCTATAGTTTTATATCTTGAGAATATGTTCCCAAAGTTTTAAATCGGAATTCGAAGAAATAACGGATCTATAACATGCTGGAACATAGCGTGTCACGCATATGTTTACATACAGAGTGTTTCGTAAAGAATGTAACACTCGGAAATGGGGAGTTGCTGGGGTGACTCTGAATAACTTTGTCCTTTATCAAAATTTTGGTTGAAGCTTCGTTTTTGAATTATTAAGGGGGTCTTCTAGTGTAACGAAGCGTTTTCTTTCCGTTATTTCAGAATTTTTTATGAGGAACTTGTGAAAGTTACTGCAACCCTGTTTTTTTTTTCTGCATACTTAATAACATTTCGATTACACTTTCAATTCTTTTTAAAACAAAAAGATTAAAATTAACTGAAGTGGACCGCTTTGAAGCTGCTCTTGAAAAAAAGCGGTGCCCAAACGGTGTCCACTATTGGACGGTTTCTGATTATCTAAAACAAAAAATTCAAAAGGATTTCTTATTTGTATGTCCTTGGTTATAGCCGGTACCAGAATGAAAGGAAGATATTGCAAATTTAAAAAATAACGTCACTTAGAAACTGAGTTTTCATTTTCATACACTTTTTTCGACATTATGGGGCTGTCAAAATTAAGAAAAAAGAAATATTTTGAGACAATTGCGGTACGGGCGATAGCCACATGTGTGCTGGACATGTGTGCAGAAGTTGGCCTTAATTGGTGAAGTCGATCTTGAGATATCGTGGACACCATTTCGAAAAACATGGTTCCGAGAAAAACGCGATTGAAGTTTTCAGTGCAATTTAGATTCTCCCTTGATGTGTCACACTAAACGAGCTATAACTTCGTTATTTTATTAGGAACTTATGAAAGTTACTGCAACCCTGTTTTTTTCTGCATACTTAATAACATTTCGATTACACTTTCAATTCTTTTTAAAACAAAAAGATTAAAATTAACTGAAGTGGACCGCTTTGAAGCTGCTCTTGAAAAAAAGCGGTGCCCAAACGGTGTCCACTATTGGACTGTTTCTGATTATCTGAAACAAAAAATTCAAAAGAATTTCTTTTTTGTATGTCCTTGGTTATAGCCGGTACCAGAATAAAAGAAAGATATTGTAAATTTAAAAAATAACGTCATTTAGAAACTGAGTTTTGATTTTCATACATTTTTTTCGTCTTTATGGGGCTGTGAAAAATTAAAAAAAAAAATATTTTGAGACAATTGTGGTAGGGGCGATAGCTACATGTGTGCAGAAGTTGGCCTTAATTGGTGAAGTCGATCTTGAGATATCGTGGACACCATTTCGAAAAACACGGTTCCGAGAAAAACGCGATTAAAGTTTTGCATACAATTTACACAGTACATAAAACTTTTACTCACCATCAGTCAGCCAGTCCAGGACCATAGAGTGGACCCTCCTCTGTTTCAAAAAAGTCCTGTACAGCCGCTCTTTCTTCTCGACGATCAATTCTTGCTTGTTTTGCAAACCTACTTGAGCGTCGCTCTGAACGAGTGATGCGAACTTTGTTTCGAGAGTTTACATATATATATATACGTCTGCTTGTTGTCCAACAGTGGCTCCCATTACTGACATGACTTTTAGGATTGGTAAAAATCCTTCATTAAATATTATTACAGCTAGAAAAGTGGCGATTTCCACAATCTTAGCTCCAGAATGGATATGTTTGGGAGCGAAAGTCCATATTATCGTGTTCAAAGACACATTGTTGTTCTGAGTTTCTGCTCCAATACACCTTTCTAATAATTGATCACTTTGATAGAGCCTTATATATAGGTTTTAGGATTTCTAATACCTTATCATTAAGAGACGGTTTCTCGTGCATGTAATTTTTAACTGTACCTGTGGCTTCAGCTTGACGCCACTTACACCAGCTATCTTTACCTGGAGGGCAGTTTTGACGTTGTGGCATTTCATTCGTGGAGCTTTCATGGAAATAAGTGGCCCATATTCCTTTCCTCATTTCTTCCAACAGAGTTTGAATTTCTTCGAATAGCCAAGCCGTAATATTTCGTCAGCTCAGCAATGACTTTTTCTGTCAATTTTCCAGTGCCTTTGCCGCCGATACCTTTATTAGTTTTTCTGGCATTTCGAAGTCTTGTGCCCATCCTTTTCTCGACGTGACCGACGCACTCTTTTTTGGTCACAACAACTTTGTCATAGGGATTCACATTCAAAATACCTTTAAAAGTTTTACTGTCTCCGTCTCCAATATAGGTTATATATCGAACTCCATGTTTCTCCTTGGATCTCAGAAACATCTCCGTAATTGCGTCTATTTCCATTTTACCGACACTGCCGCTATGGTTTATAGAGCAGTTTCCTTCATGAGTTTCGTACCACTCATTATATTTATCCATGTCCTCGTCCTTCCGCTTACTCCAAAAACTTCAGCCCTGACAGAAACTACTTTTCACAACAGTATCCAATACTTTTTTCGAATATTTGCCTATGAGGGTAGAGACTCCGAATAAGGAAGAGAATCTTCTCTTTTTCCAAGTCCCGTTTCCCGAAACTGTCAAATAATTTATAATATTTCCAGCTTCTTTATTCAGCTGCATTTCATCAGAGGCTGCTCTTTTTAAAATACAGTCATAAATCACAGACGCTGCTTGATACGTGGGGGTACCCAAAAGAAACCGAACTTATTTTTTTTTTAACTTATTTATTCAAATTTTAAGCAGAAACCTTTAATCCCCTTCAAATTACTCTCCACTTGCACTAATACACTTGTCTAATCTTTTATTCCATTTTTCAAAACATTGTTTAAATTCATCTTTTGTAATGCTTGACAGCGTCTCCGTCGTTTTTTTCTTCACCTCAGCAACATCAGCAAAATGCTTTCGTTTCATGTCCCTTTTCATTCGAGGAAACAAAAAAAAGTTTTGATCATTTTGGTACTCTTCTTTCAAAGCACAGCATGCTTCAACGCGACCTTGTTTTTGTTCCTCAGCCAGCAGTCGTGGCACAAATTTGTCAGCCACCCTTTTCATTCCCAAATCTTCTGTCAAAATTCGCTGAACTGAACTCCAAGTCACTCCCGACAGCTCCACAATTTCTTCAATGGTTCGTCGTCGATCTTTCTCGATGATTTCACGAATTTTTTCAACATTTTCATGTGTTCGGGCCGTGGAGGGACGACCAGAACGAGGTTTGTCATCAATTGACATTTCACCATTTTTCAAACGGGAAAACCACTCAAACACTTGAGTTTTCCCCATAGCATCGTCCTTGTACGCCGTTTTTAACATTTCAAGAGTTTCTGTTCCACTTTTTCCGAGAAAAAAGCAGAATTTCACCACTGCACGCTGTTCACGAAAATCAGCCATTGCAAAAACGACGATCACACAAAACAGTTGCCGCTATAAACTCTGCCGAAACTAGTCCTTACCTTCTTCAGCGATGGTACTCGGCGTACCGACTCAGGAATGTTAGTTCTATGCGTTCTTAGAAGCAAAACGCGGTACTACAAAAGCTCTGCCCACCAAAAAATTAGTTCGGTTTCTTTTGGGTACCCCCTCGTATATATAATATTTTCAAGGCAGGCGTAGTATGTGTTAGAAGTCATACCTTGTCCAATGTCCATCAATCGACAAAATAAATTCAAGCCTTCTCTGCCAACGCCCAACAGTCTCATAACAAAGACAATGCGACGGTTAATTTCATACGCATTTTGTATGAATGGAGATGAATTGACCGGAACTTCGTTGCAACTACACTTCATCAAAATTTTAAAACCCAGACCACGACTAGTGGTCTGATAAAACTTCACATCGCGTTTACAGTTTTTGCAAATTACACACGCGGAAATTGTCGAGAAGACGGTGAAAAAGTTCAAAATACAATAGCTAAATTCTTTCGAAATGGCAAAGTCTATGTCTTCAGAACCTTCGAGCTTTTTCGCCGACGTGCTGACGAATTCCGTGCTTTGTTCAACAGTGTGTTGATTGCCTCGAAAAGCTCTCCTCTTCCTATGTTCCGCATGAGCATGCGTTTTTTTGGATCCTTTTTTATCCATTTTCAGGATTTATGAAAATAAATGCACTTTATATAGGTACGCACTGAATATCACTTCACACCGATTGAAATAGTATGCCGCGTGCTATCGTCCGCTCAAATCAACGTTCTGAACCAAACTAAGCTATGACCTGAGGTAGCAATGGTTTCTTTACAATAAAGTCAAAACCGATACTTTGTCTTGACAGACGTCTCCCCAAATATGGGACTTTCCAGGCCAAGCAATTGCACGAACATTTGTTAAAATATCACTCCGCGTCAACCGTCCCGCTTAGCGAGTGAGCCGTACCGATACCTACCTTTCAGAGCCTGTAACTCCATAAGTATTATGAATTGGATAAAATACTTTCGCACACATATTTTCCATAACAGATACTTGTAGAAAATTAAAAAAAAAAATTCGATTTTTTAGACCCGTTACACTAGAAGACCCCCTTAACGAAAAACACCGGCCAATCAGAGCGCGTGTAGAGCCCGCAGCCAGGCATGGGAGCGCAGAGGCTCATTCGCACGCGATCGTGAACAAACGCATTGGCATAGCGTGGGTATCGAGGGAAGCGTGCGACAAATGTTACATCGTTTTAAATGAAGAATAATCTGGACTTATTCGTTATTCATGAATAACAAATAAACTAATAAGTCGTTTAACACGTTGAATGCCGGACCAATTCTACGTAACTTGTCCACGGTGCCGAAAATAATTTTCTATTCTAATACAACACATTGCAGTATGCATAAAACTATTTAAATATGCTGTGCGATGCATCAGGTGGAAATTTTATGAATACAGTAATGTCTCCACAAGTGTCAGTCCGTAAGGAACCTAAATCTGACACTTGTAGAGTCAGCGACTACGTTTTCGAGCCTCGCGCCCGCCTGTGTAGTTTGCCGAACGTAGACAAGGACAGCTTCTGTTTTTTCCCCCACTTTCGTAACATCAGATGTTTCGGATTTCCTGGAAAGGTTAGGATCGACACACTGACCCAGTTCTGTCGAAGCAGATTCGTGGACGAATGGGTAAGTTTTTCATAAGTAATAAAACACTTTATTCCTTTCGGATAACGAATAAAAGTATCGAACACAGTTATTAAACGACTTACTTGTTATTCATGAAAAAGAAAAAAAATACGTTTTGGAAATCTATGTCAATTGTAAAATTTCATCGAAATCGGTGGATAGAGAAACAAGCAACAGACATCGAAAGATGTAAGAATCTGCAGATTTATTACAGTTATAGGCCGAAAGTCGTGAAACAGTGCGATTTTCACACTTTTTAACCGTTTGCAGCTCATAGTAACATTAGTTCCCTAAAGGAACTGGATATCAAAGTCTGCATTATGAACATAGTACAATCAATTTCTAATACAATTTCAAATCGTATCACGGAAATCGCAGGCTGCGGGATCTCGTCCGAGCCGAACCGATTTAACCTGAAAGAGTCGTGCAACCCGAAACATTTGGATTACCCGAAAAAGTCAGGCTATCTGAGTAAATACACGTAAGTAAGTATATACATATGTGTCGGGTACCCGCCCGAATCCGCACGGTATTTTCCAGCCCGACATATCGGGTACCCGCATACCTCTATTGTAGGTACATTATGTGATTTTGATGTTATGTTAGAATAAGACTTCACGGAATTTTTAAGGTAGACTACTACGATGTGAAGAGTTATTTATGTTTGCAATCTCCGAAGTGGAAAGATTGTATTTCTTCATTATATTTGGGAGAATAATTTTTCGAAAAGTCTATGACATCTTTTTATTGTTATGACATCTATTGACAAATATTGATGACAAATATTTATGACAAATTTTTTTTGTAAGGGATTCTTTCAATGCCTTTTTTGTATTATATCGATGGATTATGTTTAATTCATGACTGAGAAATTTTATTAGGATATCATTTTCCAACTTCAAAATAAGATCACGAGGCAAGATTTGTAAAGATTGCTTCTTCTGCTTTAGCACATATTGTATTCTCTGATATATGATAATTTTTTTTGAAGAAATCCATTGTCTGTAAGAAATTGTTTTTGTATCGCCGAATTTTGCATACGGTAAAGTTCTTTTACAACAAACTTGACAGATCTAAATCAAGCATTTCTCATTATGTATATTTGTTACAACACAAATGAAGTAACATATTTTAATAACTTGAAAAATGTAATATTCTTGAATTTTATAGAGTGTTTAGTAGCAATTGAATATTATTGTGAAGAATACACAAATATGTGTATTTTTGGCGATGTATGGCGATCAGAGTCTTTCGGTACAATAATTCAAAAACGCCGGAGCCGACAAAACAAAGAATAGTTAATAACGACATTAGCGGTATTCAGAAAGACTTCGTGTAAATTTTTTAACGTGTCCGAAAGATAATGCTTTTGTTTCTTTATTTTATTTTTAATTATAAATTCCCTTTTCTCTGCGCATAATCTACTACTTCTGTCATCGTCAAAAAAAATTTGTATATCTTTTTCTTGTAACATTAATGCATCTCTTCTCACGTTTGTTTTTGTTTTTTAAATATTACAGTTTCCTGCAAGTTACTGCAGTATTTTTATTTTTTCACAACTTATTTTTCTTTACTATATACACCACCTAAAAGTATCTTACTGACAATATTTTTTTCTTGATGAGAATTTAAATTTGAACAGCTTTTTTCATTTATTTTGAGATGGAGGAGGAAATACCATCTCCTTTACGTCACTTCAATCTATTTAGAACAAGCCAGCTAGCAAATACAATTTAAAGTGATACTTAAACTATCGTATAATAATCGAGTAGTGATTCGACGTCGATTTGGTAGCGTTGGTAGAAAAACTGTCTGTAGTTTTTTTTTTTATGAACTTCACTTGGGTGGGGGTTGTGCGGTGCGTATGGCATTTGGATGCCTTATTACCCACCTGTTACTTGAAATTTTAGTGATTAGTGGTGCTTGATATTTAGTTTACTGTATTCATGAGTTACGCAGGATAAAACTTTCCAAAACCTGTTAACGTGATGATTTACTGGAGGTGAGGATAGTTTTGGGGAGTCTAAGAATATTACGTTTGGATTTAGGTGGGATGTTTGATATGTCATAGTTTCCTATGTTACTAATTATGTAGTGGGTTGCTATACGAATGGTTGTTATGCTATCGTGTGAACGTATGTAGCTTTAATCACTTGTGAAAGGCGCTGTGTGACGCGCCTAGACAACGACCGCGGGACCCGAGCCGCAGGGGGCCCTAGACAAGGAGCAGCGCAGGCTGCACACCCACCCCACGGCTTGCAGGGTTCTAACGGCCGAAGAACCATATAAAAACGGGAAAAAGGGCAGCGGCCCACACAATATCGCACATAGCCATCGACGAGCGAACCGACGTTATTTTAACATCAGTTATTTTAAGCTCCTGTAATTCGTGAATATAGCTTTAGTATGGTATTAGCCTAAAGAGATCGACACGTACATTTGGAGAGTAATTTGAATTGTCAATAATGTATGTTTTAAAACGATAGAATTGTGGGATTCGAGAAGTTTCGGCGACAGGTCGAGAAGCGTTCTGCTGCGCGTGGAGAGAGAGAGAGAGAGAGAGAGAGAGAGTGAGAGTGAGCGTGTGGAAGCGAGATAGAATGGAAACAGAAGAGCGTGCATGTGGAAAGGAAGGGCGAGGAACGCGAAAGGGCATTTGAAATTGAGACGTAGACGCATGTGTATTTCAATAAACCTTTCTTTATAATATTTTCTTCCTTTTTGCCCCACAGAATATATTTGGAAATCGTGTAAGTGTTCGATGCGTAGTATGGCGATGGGAAAGTGAAAATTCGGCAACCGAAATGCTTTGTTTATTGTACTCGAAAGATTTTATTCAAGGACCGTAACCAGTCAATAGTTTAGTTTAAGTCACGTAGGCTCTTTCAACAGTACGTTTGTTTCGGACTCAAAAATGTACTAGCTTGAACTCTAAGAGGGCCATAAATATTGTCAAGGGTTAGTTTCTCACATGACTCGCAATCTGCATGGTTTCCCTTGCATGTGCACATCATGTTGGCGGTTACATCTGCGTTGCGTTTCCACCACTGCTAACGAAGTGCAGCCATCATAATTCGCTAACGAAGGATTGGGGGTGAAGTAAGTGTGGGAGAAGAAGCGGCGATCTACGGCGTAGGAATTGTCTCTCGATGCGGCTACCAGGGTCTACGACCAGAAGAGGATCCAGATTTTTGGAGAAGAACAAGAGGAGAGACTTCACGTCCTAGAGAAACTTCCCAAAAACATTTTTTATTCATTCTTTTCTGTATCGTGATTTCACTAATCGCTACAAAATTTTCAAATAAGCTTGGAAATGTAAAAATACTAGTTTGAACAAAATTCTAAGTTTTTATTTGAATATTTCTCGCATTTCGGGGAACAGAAAGGTTCAGCGCTCCACGGGCACCAACCCACACTCCTATTTCTCGAGATCATCGCAAAAATCTGTAACATATGGGTAATAGTTATGACGTGTGTGAAAAAGTCAGGAGTATTAGTTTATACGTGGAGCTTGAGGACCAGGTAATCTCTTGGAGCGTTGAGGATTATGCGTAAAATTCTAGTTTGCGTTCTTTAAGCTTTAAGTAGCCATAATTTGGTTGCTGGGCTCCATGCTTGAGCTCCGTAGGTGAGGATTGATCTGAGGCATGCTAGGTATAGGTGGGTTTTGTATTCTGCTGCTAGTGTACTATTTTTTCCTATTAATGGGTAAAGTGCTCTGATGGTTAATAGGGATTTTTGTGCATGTATGGCCAATGCACAAACGCACCTGTTTCCAAGTAAGTTTCTGGCGTCACAAGTCACATGCGTTCAGAAGATGGCGGACAAGCGGAATAAAGGTTGCTAGTAATATGTAGTTGGACTAGAGATAATTATTATAATTGATAAAATGTCGTTGGGTTTTACACTAAAAAATATAAACGTATAAAAATTCACAAAAATATAAAAACTATAGAAAACAAACATAAAAATACTAATATATAAAAGTCTGTGTAGCGCGCAGTTGACTGACGTATGGTCATGAGCTTGGCAGCAGTAGCATTGAATAAATGGTTTTTTAGAGTCGTATTTTTCCCAGTAAATTCTAGAGTAAAACACGATCCCCACTTTTCGAATTTGTTGAGGGTTAGTTCTAGGAGCAAATGAAATTTTGTAGGTAGGGTACTTGGCCAGTGTGTCCTTTTGGATTTCATGGCATGAAATTGGGTTAAGTTCATGTGTTTTAAGTTCGGCGAGAATTTCGTTGATGTTGACTTTGGGAAGTTTCTGGAGGACTATTGAGATTGTATTTTCATTTTAGATTTTAAATTTGTTGTGGTTTTCTATAGAGTGGAATTTAATTTGAAGAGATCTAGGAAATTGATAGTGAGGATAGGCGGAAAAGGAAAGGTTAGGGCGTTTCGTTCTGGGCCTCCTAATGGACTCGTCCAGTAAGGCTTTCTAGGAGGCCCCTGCCTTAGACGCAGGAGGGACTGGAAGAACTCAGGTCAGAAGTTGCATATATACAAATAGGAGCCTTTATGAGGACTAGCGAGAACTTGTGGTTAGTCCGTCCCTCTGGTGGCAGACCGTAGGAGGGTCGCTACAAATGTTTATCTGGTTTCTCAGAAATTTTGCAAGAAAGCTATCTCCGTAAATGTTTTTCAGAGTTTGAATTAGCTTGGTATATTCTTTTATTTGTGTTACATGGTATGAAGAGGGACATCACGTGGTGTACACGACTTTTATAAATGGAGGCGTTTAGGAGATTTGAAGGTCAATTTTGTTTTTTTAAATGAAATGTCCTATTTTTGTTCTGACAGTTAGAAAGCTCATTAATTTCCAAGTAGAAAAATATTAAACATTGTTTATCCTAAAGATAATAATTAACGGAATATTAACGAAAGTTTGATCCGCATAAGTTCGTGAATTGTCTCCGAAGCTAGTATAGCACATGCTTCACGAATTTGTTCTTGCATATCCTCTACCGTTGTTGGTGACAGGTGACAGGTCTGGTGAACGAGGCGGCC
The DNA here is from genome assembly GCF_001263275.1 of Habropoda laboriosa. NCBI lineage: Eukaryota > Metazoa > Arthropoda > Insecta > Hymenoptera > Apidae > Habropoda > Habropoda laboriosa. Next base: position 345,491 of record NW_017100886.1, read on the forward strand.
ATGATCTTTCAACGCGACCTTATGCGGATATACAGGGTGTTTCCGAACTGGTGGTACAAGCGGCAAGGAGGTGACTCTATATGCAAAAATAAGTCGAAAAAAAAAGAATAATATTTTTCTTCGTTTTTTGCTCGCTTGTATCACCGGTTACGGGACACCCTGTACATATACAGGGTGGGGCAATAACTATGTCCACCTTGAATATCTCCGTTATTTACAATAATATGAAAAAATGTTATATATAAAACTTGCACGGTATAGAGGGGGACATATTGTAATGTAAACATTTTTTGCGTGGGTGGAGATATAGAGGAGATTTCAAGGTCATCTCTATTTTTTTAAATGGAATTCTACGTTTTTTTGTCGCGATGTGATAGCCGGTGTTGAGACGAATTCAGCAAGCTATCATTGAAGGTCATAAAAGGTCAAATGTGGTAGTAAAATAAACTTTCTTACATTACTGGAGATGTTCGAAGTAGTGGCCGTTTGCGTCAATGCAAAGTTGCAATCTTCGTATCGCTGCATCACGTACATGTCTCATCGTCTCTGAACTCATTCTAGCACATGCTGTATTTCATAGATCCTCACTTTAATGTAAATAATGGTCTTATATCATTCTATGCTAAATCAAGTAACAGTGTTATCATCGAAATGAAGTTTTCTTTTGAAGAGCAAGTAGATATGATCCTTATTTATGGAGAAATGCAACATAATTCGATAAAAGCTCAAGCCTTGTATGCTGAACGATATTCAAACCGTACACATCCTTTGCACCGAACATTTCAAAGATTGTGAAAAAAATTGAGAGAAACTGGAAATTTAGGTACACGTAAGAGCAATCGTCGTAAAAGAGCAACTAAAGAAAGAAATGAAGTTGGTGTTCTTGCCGTTGTAGCTCATAACCCGCAGAGTAGTTCTCGACAGATTGAACGTGAGTCGGCTATCAATAGAAGAAGTGTCCTATGAATCCTTGCACGGCATAAATTTCATCCATACCATATTACTCTCAATCAAGACTTACACGGTACGGATTTTATGAATCGTGTCGCATTTTGTCAATGGGCTCTACATGAAATACAAATGAACGAAATATTTCTTTCTTCAATACTGTTCACCAATGAAGCTACGTAACCTTTACTAACCATGGAAATCTCAATTTGCATAATATGCATTACTGGAGTATCGATAATCCACACTGGTTACGACAAGTTGAGCATCAACGACAATGGTCAGTTAATGTCTGATGTGGAATAGTAGGTGATCAAATAATCGGACAGCATTTTATCGATGGAAATCTTACTAGCGAACGATATGAACACTTTATACGAAATATATTGGGGATTTTATTAAAAAATGTACCACTAAACGTTCACCAAATGATGTGGTTACAGCACGACGGATGTCCAGCACATTATGCTCGGAGAGTAGGAGATGCATTTAACGAACTTTACCCTAATCGATGGATAGGACGTGGAGGATTAGTTTCTTGTCCAGCTCGCTCTCCAGACTTAACTCCGTTAGATTTTTTTCTCTGGGTAGCATTGAAAAACGTTGTTTATCAAGAAGTACCCACTGTACCAGAAAATATGAAACAACGGATAATTGCAGCGTGTGCTAGAATAAGTTCAGAGACGATGAGACATGCACGTGATGCAGCTATACGAAGATTGCAACTTTGCATTGACGCAAACGGTTAAGCAAAAATGAATTGTGTTATGTATATGAGAAACACTGCTAGTCAAAGAAATTCTAATAGACTGATGTATTCTTGGTTTTCTTTTCTTAAATGCGCAACAGAATTTCAGTTGTGCCCTTGCGTTCTTGTTTCCTTCACTTTGACTACGAAATTCAAAGAAAAAAGACGTCCTTCCGCACCATACAAATAAAAACACATTTAAGAAAATATATAGTGAACGCTATTATTAAACCCATTTTCCAATATTTTCAAATAATTTTCTTTAATATTTTGCCATTCTTTCATCAACCTACTTTGCAAATCCATTTTGTTAGTGTTAAAATGTTTACATATTTTATTATTAAGCCTATCTCACACCACCTCTATTGGATTTAAATTCGGTGACTGAGGAGGTGTACATTGTTGACCCGTAATAAGCAACTGCGGTATGGCTTGTAATAAGCAACTCCCTATCCCCTCTATTTTATTTGAAGTCGACCGTCAAATGAGAGATCTGAGGACAAGTGAAAGGTCCGTGAAAGTGAGAAGCCATAAATCTTTACGGTCGAACGAACAGTGACGTCGTTTAGTAGAAGAAGAATAGAATATGTATAATTTTTTCTCACTCTAGTAATAGCGATCCTGGCGTGTTATACATATCTCGGGCCTCTCGCTTACTCTTCATGTTCTCTCATCCTGTTCGAGAACAAAGTCAAGCCGAATAGCATACTGATTCGTAATAAGCAGGTGTCCTGCCCCGAGCGAGTTGCTTATTACGGGTCAAAACTGTATTTATAACCTTTGGACAGTCATGTGGACATGCGTAGCAACCATTTTTGTATAATTTTTTATTTGTATTTAGGATCGTTATCTTGATATAACTGGAACTTGTTGAGAATATGTACCTATTTTTTGGATACTTTGTTTTAAATTATTTTTTAAAATGTGTAAGTACATTATTTTGTCTATAATTTCATAATAAATTTTAATTTTCCTACATCGTAGTAACTTATGCAACCTCATACTATAATATTGCCACCACCGTGTTTAACCGACGAACAAAGATTCTTCGGATGCATTTCTTCGTTCGGTTTTTCCATACTTTTGGGTTTGGGTGACCATCAGATCCTTAAATGCTTTTTTGTCTTCATCGCAAAATATTATATTCTTTCGAAGCTATACAGGTTTAGAAATAAATTTTTTTGCTGATTCTAAGAGTTTTTTTTTTTGTCAATTTACTACACTCACATATGTTTTCCTTTTGGCTAAACGACGAACAACAAAATTATGATTTTGTGGTCTTTTTTCTTATAGTTTCATTAGTTCAAAGTCTTGTAGCGACTAGCTGCATATAATAAATGGAAACATTTGGCATGCAAATGGTCAACACGGTTTGAGGAAGTCTTTTTAGCCTTTTGTAAATTAACATGCGAACAATGCATCCGTTTCTAGAACTTTTGTTTATGGCCTCAATAACGCTAGCGGGTGTCACAAACCGTGCGTTTCTGTGGGGCCCGGTGTTGCTTCTGTAATGGTAAACGTCTCCCGCGCAAATCGCACTTCCGTTCCCGGGAAAGCGCGTCAAGAACGCAGGGAATCAAAGGGTGCGATTGGTAATTAAGAAATCACCTGATTGGCTACCGATGAATGGTCTAGCCAAGCCATGAAAAGGCAAGCGTTTCGCGGAATCGAGCAAGACTGGAAAGAGTCAGTCGCGAGTGAGTCGCAATAACAGATAGGCCTAGAACCATTTGTATAAATAAAATAGACTTAGTTAAGAACACTTGTGATAGATTACACGCAGTGCAAATATCCTTTAGCCTAAATATTATATTTTTTAAATAAAAAATACAAAAAGTTCTTTTATTATCTTTTTATTTTTCATATCTCTGTTAATTACCTGCGTGTGCTAATAATTTTGTGACTCACTGTGGTTACAATTGTTATCTTTATCTGTGATGAAAATATAATATTGAAAACGTTAAAAAATGAAAGCCGCAAAAAATTCCTATTTCTGCGGATTCACCTGTATATACGTAATGGATTTAGTAGTGTAACGTCCACGCTCTGCAACTTATGCGAATCAGTCATGAGGTTTGCTGTTCGCGATTTTCATGTGAATCACCCTTCTCAACCTTCAGCGCACTTACACATATGTAGGCGTTATAATCATGTGCGCAACGTGTAATAGGAAACACATTCGTTTGCCTTTATAAATAGATTCTAATCTGAAATTCAACTTCTGCTCGAGTAAATTGGTGCACGCTCAGTTGTAGTATACCTCTGCGAAAACGCACAATAATTGTTTTAAATAAGCAAGTTGTTGGTGGTTTGGTATGTTTTACAAAGTTTCCTTAGACTTTACTAATTTACTTTTTAAGTAATATATCTTAAGGAACAGCTATGTTGAAAATTACATCGTGATATGAATTCATTCCTTATTTATACAATTTTGATTAAATTGATTTTGGGTTTTACTTATACATATGCACATTGACTCTAGGTATATATTAAGATATTGTGCAATATTAAAGAAACATGTTGTAGCTTCGTTATACTTTGAATTAATGCGAGGATTCGTAAAAATATAAAATTTTTATTTACGTTTTAAATGAATACTACTTCTACTATCATAAAAATTACACGTTTCAAAATAAATGCTAATTGAATATGAAACTTTAAAGATGAAATACTATTAATTTGTTTAGTGAACATAAATTTTAATAGATGTGCACTCAATACGTTAAGAGGCGATTCTGATTTACACTACCAAAAATGACTGTCCCTTGCGAATTTTTTTGAAACAATCGTGAAGAGTCGACACTGCTGATGAATGGAGGTGTTTTTGAGTTATATTTATTAACAATTATATTTTTATTTACAGTAAAGTTATATTTTTGTTTCCGAGGAGAAGAAAGTTCATTTGCACTTTTGCACCGTCTTATTGTTAGTGAATTTTAATTAGTTCAGTTTTGATGGTGCACTTCAAAATGTGATTTAGTAATTTTTTGTTGAGTAACGATTTATAAAAAACAAGATAAGGAAATTTTTTGTGATTCTTCTAAATACAGCTATTGAAAGTTCGACCAATGGAGAGGTCTCAAACTAGTTGTGCAATTTGTGGAAGGAGCTCCACTTATAAGTGCAGCGCTTGTAAAAATGTTTATTACTGCAGTAAGCAGCATCAAAAGAAGGACTGGAAGAAGCATGCAGAAGATTGTAAAATATTTAAGGTTAGATGTCTATAATAATTACAACAACAATAATAACAATAACAATAATAATAATGGATCGTCCTGAAAACATCGTTCCCGCGATTTTAAGTCGTTTATTTTGAAAAAACATAACTCCACTGAAATTAAACATTTCTATCTAAAATAATTTCCATTATACTTGATACACTTTTGTTAACGTATTACAAGAGCATTAAATCCGTGTATATAAAAATCTGAATTTCTAAGAGAAAGAAAGGCACTAATGAATTTCCCCGATCCAAACTTATGTTAGTTAGTTTTCACCCGAAAATATCATGCTCAAAGTTTTGTGGTCTACTAGGGGATTAATTCACTACAGGGTATATATACATGGTATGTATGTATACAGCAATCAGTTCTAGTCAACAGGAAGAGCCCTATGTGTTTGCATGACAATGCCAGACCGATTTATCACCAACAGATTTTCACTTTCTCCACTCACTTAACAATTTTCTTACATAAAAGCGATACAGGAAACAGGAAGATGTTGAAAACGCCTAAGAACAGTTTCTTTCTCTCAGAGATTCGAATTTTTATATACGTGAGTTATATTTGTTCAAAATGAACTGGTTAAAATCGCGGTTAAAACATTTAGAATAACCTAATAAATACTCTAAAGTCAAACTTATTCTAAAATTCAACCTCAATTCAAGAAATCTCCTCAAGACAATAAATACATACGCCATTGGATTTAGACAATAAATTAAAAGATGGTATTTCAATTATAAACTATTATTTATTTTTATACACGAGGAAGGCATGTCACTACGCAATGATAAGAGCTCGACAAGACGCTAAAGAAAAAACAAGCATATCAGCATCCACCCATACTAAACAGATGGTTATTATGTCATTCTTCTATATATGTTTATATTAACCTGTCTCAGTATGTTGATCATTTTTGCTGTTACCACCACACACACGCACTCATTTCTCGTAATGATCCAACATACGCAATACCGACCCTAACATATTCTTTCGGAATAATCAAATGGTTCAACACAGATCTAAAAAATATTAATATACTAATCCGAATAGAACTCACCACATTCCGTGAACTACGCTCCAAGTCATGCAAAGAAAGAATAACTATAAATAAAAAGGAATGAGAAAGAGGTTTAATTGATATACAAATACTTTACATAAACAAAATACAAACACTAATTGTAAGAAAATATTTTTACAGCAAAGAAAATATGATACATAAAGTAGAGTTAATGTAAACAAAACCTACACACATCCTGAACTTACACAAAACCACACCTTAGATACATACGACAATAGATAATATCAGGAAAATAAAAAAAATATATGTGCAAAGAAACAAATACATACGTGGAAAACACTGCTGCATTGTTAACAATGAAAACATAAGTAAGAACGACATATATAAGTGGTTACAAAAAGGTAAATTATACCTAGAGACAGAAGGATTCGCTGTACAAGACGAAATAATTGCCACCAAGAATGATCGGAAATACAGTATTATAACGTTAGCCGGCCGCGTTTCGGGACTACATCTCGGCTAGCAATCAAGGATGTTAGTGTTCTAAGAAATCACGAGTATGTTTCTTCTCCATTGAGTGATACGAAATACATATCAAGGTTTTGTTTAGTTTAGATACGTAATGCTGGAGATCCACTCCATGAAGCCAGTTTTAAGAACTGGTGGGGATAGCGACGGCCAACTAACAAAGCGAAATCCCGGTCAGCTAACGCGACAGTACTGTACATGAAAAAAACCACAACCATACAAGAATACAAATGTAGAAACTGTAAATAATTATCGGAAACAATTGAACACACAATAGGCGGATGTAAAATATTAGCTAGGACCGAATGCACAGAACGACAATATAATACAGTAGCTAAAATAATTTACAAAGCAATAGTAAACAGGCACTGTTAGATTCCGATGTTTAGTATTAAAAAAAAAGAAGAAAAAAAAAAGGAATGATTTTATTTTACTAAACTTTTGTATACGAATTTTACAAGTTTTTAAAGCACTTAGTTAGACTATAGTTTCTATGTGTCTGGCTCAGGATCTTCGACGTCAATCCGTACTAATTCTTAGCGCATCTTTAACGAAGATTCGAAGGTCTGATTTTAGAGGTAGTCAGAGTAAGGGAAGGTCCAAGCATTCTTGGATATTACTAGAAGTTGATGAGTAAGAGGTTCAAAAGTAGTAAAAAAAGTATGCGTAATTATCTGCAGAAGATAGAAATTTTGGAGTTACTTATCTTAAACTAGGCGGTAAGTATAGAAATATTTTCTAGCTTCGAGCGGTATTCAAAAGTACAATCTAGAAGAAAATGATATACCATACTACAAATACTCATCGAAAACAACACATGAAAACAAAGAATATGAACTATACTGGGATTTGGCCATTTCTCACAGACAAAACAATCAAATACAACAGACCAGACATCGCACTTATAAACATAAAACGGGAAAGAGAAGATAGTACATACACTACCGGCCAAAAGTTTGGAATCACTACGTAAATTAAGAGAAACAGGATATTTCTAAGAAAAATTGAACGCCTACAATTTGTAATTGAGGAAGTTTTATTTGTCAAAATACTTATAAGTAGAATATTTTACATTTTATATTATTTTTTATACGAAGAAATAGATATTTTTCTTTAAATTGCCTTTTCATCAAAAAAACCGCCCTTACTTCGCCGTTACTTCTAATGACAGCCTGATATATTCTGGGCATCCTGGCAATTAGTTTTTCGAGTATTTCTAACTTTAAATATTTCCATGCTTCTTGTAGTAGTTGCCAAAGGTGTCCTTTCGATGTTGGACAGTGCAACCGGATATTCCGATCGAGCTCTTTCCACAAAAATTCTATCGAGTTCAAATCCGGTGATTGTGCTGGCCATGTCATATTCCTCAAGACCCGCTCTGTTTCTTTTTGCAATAAGAACCCTTTACACAATTTAGATGTGTGCTTATTCGAGTATCTGGTTATAGTCTTCTTTTTTCATTGTATTTTCTATTTTGATTAGGTCTCCTACTCCAACCGTTGAGAAACATCCCCAGACCATAACTGAACCACCGCCATGTTTGACAGTAGGTATAATACACTCTGGCAACATTTTTTCTTGTACAGATCGGCGAACAAATATCCTTCGGTGCGACCCAAATATTTCGAACTTGGATTCGTCAGTCCAAAGAACCTTACCCCAGTCCGTAGGTGTCCAATTTTTGTGACTTTTTGCCCAATCCAACAGCATTTTACGATTTTTCGACGAAAGCAATGGTTTCCTCACTGCTATACGGCCATTTAAACCTGCAGCTCTTAGTCGCCTTTTCACCGTGGTCAGAGATATTGGATTCGGTCTACTATCATTAAGTCCTACACGAATTTCCGTGGCCGTTAGTCGTCTGTTTCGTTTGCAAATAATATTTATTCTTACATCTTCAGCTCTCGACGTGATTTTGGGTCTTCCTGACCGTGGTTTGTCTTTCAAACTACCAGTATCCGCAAAACGTTTTACTGTACCCAGCACGCCCTTGTATGACACTTTCAATTTCCTTGGAATATTCCGCAAAGAATAACCTTCCTTTCTAAGTGTGATAATTGCACTTCGAGTTTCAATACTAATTTCTATTCTTTTTGCCATTTTAAAGTATCAATGTAAAATTTTAGCTGCTGATCACATTTCAACGCCTTCGTTCACAAGAATGGTGGCAATGTATAACAAATGTCTGATTTATACATTTTCTGGGCCCCCGGACCAGCCAATTGGAATCTAATATTGTAACATTCGACGCTTATTGGTAAACAAAAGAATCGCGAATTCGCGGTAGTGTATATTTTGGTTGATTTGAACCTTAATAAATAAACATTATTCATAAAATTGTATTTTATTTCATCAATAATTGAAATATTTCACTGAAAAGCAACTCTTTTTTCTTTGTAACAACTTACTCCAATACTGTAAGAACTTGCCCCAAGACGAGGTTAGAAGTTACGCTTCTCCGAGTTGCAAATAAATGACTCCCTACGAAAAACTAATTGCAATATATTAAATGTAAGTTCGGAATGTTAAAGTACAATAAATTTAACAATAGATTAGTTAATAGTAAAGAGAATAACTACATTATTTCTCGGCCATTTTTAATGTTTTGTCAAATTTATTAGGATTATGGTAATAAATGAAAAAATATTATTTTAATTATGAATATTCTTTATTTTGAGACGCGAGGAAGGCACGTCGCTACGCAATCAATCAAACAAACATCGACGAGACGCTGAGAAAAAAAACGTATCAGCGTCACCCATACTAAACAGATGGTTACTATGTTATTTCTATATATGTATATTTATATTAATCTGTCTCAGTATGTTGATCATTTTTGCTGTTACTATTACACAGACACATACTCATTTCTCCTAATAATCCAACAAGATTTATATCAATTATATATGTATGTACATGCAGAAAATTTCATCGAAATCAGTTGATGCAGAAACAAGCGACAGGCATCGAAAGATGTAAGAATCTTCAGATTTATTATAGTTACAGGCTGAAAGTGGTAAAATAGTGCGATTTTCACAATTTTTAACCGTTTGTAGCTCATACCAATATTAACCAATTTCGATGAAATTTTCATGTATATAACCCTAATCTATCAACCCGCAAAAACTTTTTATGTCATTGATACCAACGTAAACCATTCTTATAGCAAAAACCAATCCACTGTTAATTTCAAATGCTTTATCTATCAGTCAACGGAGAAGAATTGATGTAGGTTTCTTTATAGGGACACTGAATATAAAGTTTGAAGCCTATTCCTCGCTGCCCACTGTTACAACCTTTGCACTTCAGTAACTATTGTAAAGTTGCGAAAATCAGACTAAACTGTATACACCTATCCCCCGATTTACACGGAAGGTCGGTTCCTCAGAATACCGTGTAAATCGAAATCATGGCTTTTTGTATGAAAAACCGTGTAAATCGAAAAAAAAAAAAATGGGCACAATTTAGTCAGTTATTTAATTAAATTCATTTATTTCAACGTAAAATAAAAATAAAATACAAATGGAAAACAAAAAATATCAGTCCATTCATGAAATAATAAATATATAAAGCTATATGTAATTCATTTTATAAAAACTAGAAATACAAAATTCATAAAAGATTAGTCCAAAGGTTTAATTCCAGAGGTCAAATTTTTGTTTTTAACAGTATATATTTTTTAAAATCCGTTATTTTGAAAACCGTGTAAATCGGGGGATAGGTGTAATACAATAATTAAAAGACGAATCAACAACTCTTTAACTTTGCTGCCGAAGTACTTGCGAACTGCATATCGCTCTCGCAAGTATGCTGATTGCCTCTAAACATTCTTTTCATTGAACGATGAAGCGGTCATTTACCCCTGTTTTTAAATGTTTTTCTATGCATTTTTCACTGTTGTCCGGAAATAACAGAAATTATAGCTAAGGATGATCACTGCAGATTCGTGGAATGCTAGATCTAGAAGACTGTCCGAAAAAAGGCTACTGCTCAATCATTTAAAGGTTTTCTAGAAGAGATAGGACTAGAAAGAAAGTAAGAGAAGCAAAAAATGAAAAATTGGGAAAGGAACGGCAGGAGAAAAATTGGTCGACAGTCCGCGAGTTCGTGCAGGTCTGGTCTCCAAGTGTGCGAGATGATGTTGACAAATTAAAACATTAAAACATAGAATGAACAATAGGCAGCATATGGTTACAAAACTCGGAAAAAGAGAAAGTTAGAAAGAATGTAGCGTTTAAAATTTTGTCGTTAAGGGCATAGTAGAAGTGGAGTAACTGTCACGCAATAGTGCAGGATAAAAATATTAGATGTTGTTTATTGTGAGTGTTGAACATACGCACGACAGGAGTCTCCAGAAACGCCCTCCTCCAAGACCTACGTATCTCCCACGTACCGCACGTATCTATTTGTTTTGTTGGAATTTCACAGTACAAAGGAAATAGGTAGGGATGAAGTATTCATTGATCGTCAGTGCTGTTCACTATAAAAGGCAGTAAAAGTCAAAATATGTAGTATGTATTTTCCAATTTTTTCATTGTATTTAGTTTGCACGTTGTAATCGTTTGGAGTGAATATATCTATTAAGGGGGTATTCTAGTCTAGAACTTTCAAAAATTGATTTTTCTTTTTTGCACTTTTAGAAGTATAAACTTTTAAGCATGTACTGTTAAATTTTTACAGTAAAATTCCAAGTACATAGTAGCAGTACAAATAAGAAGAATATGGAAACAATGAAAAGTATATGAAGTACCATTTGTCATATTGGTTACAGGAATCATACAAAACTCCTTCAACACATATCGTAAACATCTCAATTTCAACACAAACATACATTAAGATACACAGAAAGCAGTTAAACTAAAAATATGTGACAGTCCGATCATTCTTAAGGCAATAGAAACACTGAGAAGACTTGGCTAAAACCTGTCTTTCCAGACTAATATCTCAAGAAATGAGTGAACTAATAAAATAATAATAATGATATTAAATTAAAATATATTAGGTGGCCTGTATAAATAGCAACATAAATAATTTTTGAGATACTAAAACTATTTTATCAAGTCCAAGAAAAAGTTGGCTGTATTTTTCGGCAAAATTCAATCTTTATTTAACAATAAATTGAAATATTTTCCATTGCTATTAATTACTTTTCTCTGTCTTTTGGGCAGCATACGATTTCCATTGTAGTAATAACTTTGTGGTTTTATTGCGATAAAGTCACCGATATTACCAATTGTATTGAAGTGTGCATTAGCTAGGTGATATTATAATGATCTTAACAAATGGTAGTTAGACGGAGCCAACACGCTGGCTTTTTAAGCTGAAGGTGACTTCTTTAGTTGCTTGAGCAACGTGTGGTCGAGTGTAGTCATGCATCTGACTGCGGCTTTCTTGACCAGTAAAAGGTGTTTTTTTTTCCAATTCGTTGTTTAAATTCACCAACAAAATGACAAGCGATACTCTATTTTAAGGAGGGATATATAGCTGGAGAGGCCTAAACTAACTGACGTTATTTCAGAATTTTTTGTTAAGAAAGTGATTCCACACCAAATCGATAACTTTTTGACGTCGACATCAGAGATTTTGTTCCAAATGAAATATAATGTAGTACACGTGAAATTAGGAAAATTTAAGTCATCATTTAGCTGGTTTCAAATTTGTTTAAAAAATATGGACATTTGAATTTGGCAATTTCTGAAAATTGGTTTTTTATGAAAAGGGGTTGTGCTCATCAATTTTTATCTTGGAAACTAGTGGTCAAATTGAGCACGTTTGTTTTTGTTTTAAATTGGAAAGATTGCTCTATTGTAATGTGATGCCCTCGTTGTTGCATACAAATTGTTGCTCATAAGAGCGGTATAGGTACGTTTTTGATGTCACGGCAATGATTGTCGGCGGCACTTGCGGAAACAACAAACTTACGTACCGATCATCGCTGCAACATCAAGAATTGAAAACACTCTTCAGTGGATCGACAGTTAGTGCTGTAAAATGTTTCAAGTTGTTCCGTCAACTCACTACACTTTATCGTGAGACGTAAAAATTTTTTAAAATCAGAATAGAATTGTACAAGCGTTTGAACAACTAAAGATTTAAAATACATTATTAGCTGTACATGCTTCTGTAATTGGAAGAGCAACAATTTGTGTGTAACGACGAAAGTATCAGTTTCAACAATTCCTAAATTAATAAACGTAAGTATTAAAATTGTTAAAATGTGTTACAAATTAGTACTGTAGCACGACATACTTTTAAGACATTTATACATAGTATACATACTACGCGGGTTCTTACCTAACACCGAGTCTTTACCTAGCACCGCAGGGGGTCCGAACCCTTAAAATCATACTCGACTAAAAACACGCCCGCTGATTGGACGGGCAAAACTTCCAACTAATGTATAAAAACAGCTATATATACCTAAAGAAATAAACAGTATTACTTGCGGACACTTACGAGTTCACTTCGATACGGAGAAATCGTTCCTACGCGGACGCAGTACTCCTCTCGTTCAGAACCTCACCCCCGAAAAATCGTTCCTTCGCTGACACTGTATTCTGAGCTTCCCTTGTCCCTTACGAAGAAATCATTCCTGAGCAGATACGGTACTCCGATCCTTCCAACTTCCCCTCAGAGAAATCGTTCTTCAACTGATATGGTTCTCTGAGTTTCCTCAACTCTTTCGGAGTAATCGTTCCTAGCCGATACGGTTCTCCGATCCCTCTCGCTCTCGCTCTTTCCCACGCTCTCGCCCCCTACTCCTATCTCTTCCTTATCTATCTTGGGTAGCCGTGTCGCAGGCGCGAATCTTCCCGATTTACATCAACGTACCGAGAAGAGTTTCGCGTATATAGGCATTCGGCAAAAAACTCATAACTTCTAAACTGATTAATTTTTGACCTAAGTACCCTAATACTTTTTTAAAAAGAACGTTAAACTGCGTCGATTGGTGTATAAAAAAGATACATTTTTATTTAAAAAATTACGATAATCTTGTTTTTTTTTTTACCGAGTAAAAAGTTTTTTGGTCCATTTGCATTATTGCAATATGTTATTAATTGATTATCGATTTACTATTGTTGGAAAACTTCTTTCAACAGTTTTGCGAATATGCCTCAAAATTCGTATATAGGTTTCAGGAGTAAAAATCAAAACTTACTATTTGCTCAAAATTTTTTCCTTTATCTATTAAAAAAAAAAACTTAATATATACAGCAGATTCCTAATGAAATTATGCACATACATATTATAATATTTCGTTATCAGAATCAGAGCAAGAGTTAATGTTCGTCTCTGACGATTCCACATACGATTCATCCAGTATTAAATACCGTTTTACATTTTCGTATTCGTGTTTTTTAATTTCACTCTGTTCTTTTTTTTTTTATACTGAACTATTATTGGATCTGACTCTACAATGAGTCGATTTTATAAATCCTTCTTATTACTTTCCCTGGATATCTTGCGAGTGTGGTGCTCTCGAATATATCTTATATTTTTATGCGGAGCTTCCAGGGCTTCTTCGGATAGTTTCCCAATAGGCACCATTGAATTTCTTATATCTATTGCATGAAATAACAATTTATGCACTGTCACCGGCATAATGTGCCAACTGTAGTGCAGTAAATATAACCTTTTCGTTTCTTCAATTATTTTTTCCAATTCGGTACATCGAATCACTTTTAGAATAATGCCCAGTTTATGTATCAGCTGGTAATTTACGCCTGTTATGGACGAACTCAATGTTGGGTTATTGAAAAATCTGCGAGCTGTGTTCCCGTCATTTGTAGATCCAAATCCTACTTTTGGCATGTCAATTAACAGACCGATTTGCTCTTTAAATTGAAGTTGTATTTATCTCTTCGTTTCGGCGAAGATCTTTTTCTGATCGTCACGTCTTACTTGCCACGTTTTAAACGGTATTCTATAGGCTATATGAAGTATGTTCTCGAAGTATCTTATCCAAAGGTGAAGAGATGATAATCCGTATTACTACATATTTTCATCTGGCGTTTTATTAGAAACGGTAACTTTATTCATATCCTTCGGCGTGGCATAACAAATATAACACACTTGCGATGATTTTGTTCCCGATAGAACGTTACACACACTTCCGCCTATCACAGTAAGCTTTACGCCGTAATATACAGTTACAATCGTATCATTTTCACAAACATTACTCGGAGCCAAATTTGATATCAACCGCTGTAAATTATCGTATTCCTGTTTCATTAATTCCGGTGATTCTTCGGCAAACATAAGTTTAATTGGTTTACAGAGTAACGTAGACGAAGGTGTTTCATTTACCCAAATAATATTTCTATTTTCATTGTCTATTAGGTGTATTGGAACAACAGCAGATACAAACATACAAATATCTTATTCGGAAACGAACAACTACTTGTATATAGAGTCACCCCCTTGCCGCTTGTACCCTGTATGTTCGTCAATCTGTGTTCGTGTATCTGTGAACCTTTGCTTATACATATTGTGGCCCGAAGTTTCATCGAAGCCACACTTGAACAATAACGTAACATTACCAAATTTTATATTCCCTATTAAATGAATAATTGAGGAAGCAGTTCTATTTAACAACTCCTGCCTGTTTACCTCAGCACTTATTTCACTTATTTTACATTCATTCGGCAAAAGAGATTCTTTGTATTTTTTAGTCGCGTAGTAGGTAGGAAAAGTTTGAGGATGCAGTGAATTCACCGTGTTGCGTAATATTTTGTATTGTCGTATTGACAATTTCAGATCCGAGCACAACACTAATGTTTCCATGAGAGAGAAATTCTTATTCGTGGTGGTTTTCACTCTATTTGCTAATTTCGCTGCAAAATTCAATTCATCGGCTGATCGAGTTTCTATCAAGTCTTGGTCTTTAAGTTTTTTCGATATGTTCCCACATTCTGCGAAAAGCTTACAATTAGCTGGCCTTCTTTTTGCCGATCTTGTATCCCTACTTGGCCCAGCTTCGATTATATCGAGATAATCTATCTGAATGAATAAATTTCTACGTTTCTTTAATATCTTTTTTTATTCCATCAGGAGACTCGATAAAATTTAAATTTTCTTCGATGGATGCTTGTACGGCGATAATTTTTCTCCATACTTGGAAGCATCGCCCATATGTAATAGAGTGACACTACGATAATTAAATTAAAAAAATTGAAACGATAAATAAATAAAAAAAAATACAATATAATATATGTATGCATACGGTCACTGTTCTAAGAGTAATTTCTAATTCACCCATCTTTTTACAGTCATTTCGTGGATATTTATTTCACGAAATGTTTATGTAATACTTTTCTACCACTCGTAGATTGACGACTCATGTTTTTCTTATAATCACACGTCCAAATTAAAAATTAATAAAGAATAATACATGTATAAAGAATGTTAATTCCAGATGTTTTTGGAATTATGTGTAAGCACCACTCGAAAACAAAGAATTAAAGTCAGGATAGTGCGGTATCCCAAAAATAACTTATTCTGTATTTCTAAGCGCTTCTTAAGGTTTCCGGCGTCCGTCTTGCTCGACGGCTATTTCCAGAATGTCCTTTCCGCGTCGTATCCCACGTTGCTCCGAAAAACCGTTGGAACCCCCTCGTTCGACTTTCCGGGGAAAGGGCTTAGTTTATGGGAACCTCAGGTACCCGCGCGCTTTCTCTTCCTGGGTGACAAATTCCAGGCCACCGCTTCGCCGCCGGAATCTCGTATTTCTTACATATGAATATTTAATAAATAAAAACTCAGTTATTTACACACAAATAATTTATTGTAGGATTGACTATTTTTGAAGTCTAAACTCTTTTTCAGTCGCAAGGTGTTCTGTTTAGTACGAGGTTCTATTTTGTTCTGTCCTCGATGGAGGGACGCTTTCCACCGAAGTTAAGAAACGCTACCTCCATCGTTCTAAAAAATTCCCCCAAAGTCCTATTTTGGAAGGAACTGCAGGAAAGTAGAACCTAGGATTGTCCAATTAAAAATTGGGACGGTTTCCCGGTTGCGTAACGCCTAGAGGCCAAGTGTTCGTTCGGTAAACAAGGCCTGCAGGACGTCGCAACAAAGGGTCTCAGTTCAGAAAACCGACCCATAAATCCTAGGTCCCTCTTTTGACTGCGTGTGGACTTACGATGCGTTAATTGCCGTCAAGTCCGTGAGAAAATATACATCCTTTGAAAATACTTGACTTTCTCAAAAACGGTGATATCCTGTGTCGACGCAGCGTAAGCCTGAACATACGGCCTTAACAAAGAACACACACAAAACTGAATAATATATGTATAACACAATATACGAAAA
>NW_017100886.1:362326-367728 GCF_001263275.1 Habropoda laboriosa
ATATCTTATAAACATTTGGAAATAGAAGATCAAATGTTCAGAGTATCAAAAGTGTCTTATCCCTTCACGAGAGCATGAGTGGGGACTTAGGATAAAGGCAATGGAGTCTGGAAGCGTTAATAAAGTTTTCAACTATTTTTCTATTATTCAACGTTACTATAAAGTTTAACGTGTGCTAAATTAATATACAGAAAATCTCAAAGGTACCCTTTGGTACTTTTCTTAAAACTCAATTCAAAGTTGATAAACATTTAAGATAAAAATATCGGGCGAATTGCTGATAATGCAAAAATATGATTTATCAGTTTGAAAGATATTACAATACTAAACGAAACTTAAAAAAATCAAATTATACACATAAATATTCATGAAATGGCACGTGTTTAAAGAAATACACCGAAAATTGCAGTAAATTTCTAGCACTATTTTTTATAACAAATTGGAAAATTCAGTAAGAATTATGGGTAGTATTAAAATCTACGTTCTTTCGATAGTATTTTAAGATAGAAAAATTTACGAATTATGGACTTCAGTTTTTTCAATTTTTTCCATTGCTCGAAACACTGTGCAACGGTTCGAGAGTGGTAACGCGTTCACGCACCGATCAAACATCGTTACAGTACTAAGTACGTGTATGTTGTTAAACTGATATCCGTTAACGCAGTGTAAAAATACATCAACAAAAAAACATTTTTGTTGGCAATTTATTTTCAATGAAATATTAAATCAATTAAATAAGATTCAATTAAATATTTAACATATTAATACAATGCCGACACTCGTCCGTAAACAGAAGTTGCCGATGCTTCGTTCGACGTCCGTGTTAAACGCACGGACAGTCTAACAATAAGTGCACATGTACTCGACGAATTTTCAAACTCAATTTTCTGGAAGAAAACCACAAATGAAAAAAAGTGTATTCTTTTTTTTCGATTTATTTTTTATTATAGAACCACTCCCTACTTAATTGTACTACCCGATCTGAGACACCCTGTATATCGCATTTCTAAGATTTGAGATAGGTTTGGGGTATGTTTGAGGTAGGTTAGGGTTAGTTTTAAGCTAATTTCACGCATACATATATTGTCCTACACAAAATCGAAAATTATTTCACGCTAGTGTTGTTGGCCGCCTCACAGCGCAGCGATTGGCCTTATTAATCTACTCCAGCCTATAACCCATTAATTTTTCTTTGTTAAAATTGAACTGAAGTTTTTCGGAAATATCTTGGAAATTAAGGCTGAGCGGCGGTTATATTTATAAGCTAAGTTGCTCAGAACATTGACTTTGACAACATATCTGAAGGTCATCGAAATCAGTGAGGTGTGCCCTTTTCTGTATAATTACCGCTACAATTTCAACTGTCAGAGTGCCGCTGTATATTTCTGTAGCTATTTTCCAAGTTATTCAAGCTCTCGTCACTGCTTTCCGTTGAAGCCACCAACATCGCTATAACAGTACTTCTTCTGTACGAGTAGAATTATTATATTCATTTAATTTTTGTTCTGCTCGTGCCATTGGCAACACGTGAACATACTTCCTTTCAAAGGGTGTAGCAGGATAAAATGATCAAAAGTGCCCTTAAACAGATTTTACCTGGCAATGCACCATTCAATAGCTTACCAAAAGAAAACATCGTACACCAAGTTTCAACCCTCTATCTCATCCGGGAGGATAGTTACAGGGTAAATCCGAATTATTGGTTTTTACCACATTCTCCCTATTTAATGGTATGCAAAAATTCTAAAAAAATTCTAGAATATTACAGACACGATTGTTTATGGCTGTAATTTTTTTCAGATTTTTTTCAGAAATTGAAAAATGCAGATTTCGGGTTGAAGTTTTCGACCGACTAAATTTTTACTTTTACAGTAGTTAGATATTAATATGTCTATTGTCCTCAATTTTTTTCAGATTTTTCGAAAGTGTGCACCGCAGTTAAAAAAATTAAAAACCGATATTTTCGAGATATTTTGTACGAAAACCTGATGAATACTTTTAATTTTTGCATTTCCTCGATACAGTTAGTGTATTATGTGATTTTTAATGACCGTGCATTCGACAGAGTAATATACGAATGAAGAGAATTAAGTTAATTTAATTAATTGAAAGTGTATGCGCACCTTATTGTAAAGTATTAGAGAGTTATTCAACGTCGTCGCTAGCGTTACGGTTAAGGCATCTATCCTCCATCTTATTTAACATATTTATCAACGATCTACTACAATTATACGACCTAAATAATGGAGGCAACAAATTAGCCATAGCATTTGCAGACGACCTGTTAATATACACAACATGTATATTAAACACAACAAACCCTCCCAAATACAAATTGAATTACAAAACACTTTCAACAAAATCCAGAATTACTTCTACACCTGGAAACTAAAAATAAACGTTAAAAAATACGAAACAAACCTATTCCGCCCATATATTTCAAATACATCAAACGCAAACAACGACACAAGAAAACATGCAAAAAAATTCCATCTTTTCGAAAGTACAAATCCACACATCAAAATATCACACAAAGACACGGTCCGTTATCTAGGCGTATATCTAGACTAGGTTAAACTACAACCACCGCATAAAAACACAAATACAAGAAGCACGAAAAGCATTTCTCATCCACAAACGACTCTTCTACTCGAAAGATCTCAAACAAGCAGTAAAAATCCTGTTCTATAAATTACTAATCCGACCAATACTAACGTACACATGCCCCATATGGTTTAATATAAGCGCCGGCACCATGAAAAAAATGAGAGTCTTCGAAAGAGCATGCATCAGAGACTGTCTAAACAAATACAGATCTCCGGAATCCAATTACAAAAAATATATTAGCAACTATAAAATATACGAAGAAGCAAAAATCACCCGCATAGACCTATTTATATTAAAACTAATCAGAAACCATTGGGCCAATTCTCGCAACATAAAATCAAGCAGTCTCATATACAGTCCGACATACCCAATCCCGCTATACCACGAAAAAACGAGACAAACGGACGACATTCCACCCGAAACATTCATTTACCTGGACAGTGAAGGATATACAGTGGCGGCCAGCTACTTAAGACCGCTGGGTAGTTAAGGAAATAAACAGTGCTAATATTTTATTCATTGTATTTTTCGTATATTAAACTCATATGAAATACATTTTGAAGTATGTTATACCATAATAACGCAATAATTTTATTTACAACACTATTAACTACTAATATAATTAACATTTTCTCAGATTAGGTCGTTATAACAGCGGACAACTACTTAAGACCGATTCGTGTTTTTCATTTTTTGCTTATTTTCACATTACATAGTTGCATCAGATCCTTAGTTACCATCATTGTTGACATGGTTGCGATGGATCACTTCATTCAAGATCGCAAACAATTGTTAATCAGTCAACAATCATGAGTCGAGAGAAGAACATACCTCCTGAACTATGAATTCAAATTATATTATTGAGAGATAAGGGATACTCATTTTCGGCAATTGCTACAAAATTAAATATTTCCAAAACGGCGTGTATACAGGCAATGCAATTTATATCTAAGACAGGATCAGTTTGTAACGTGTCGCGTAAAAGAAGGCCTCGTAATACAACAGCACGAGAAGATCGCATTCTTCACAGCATCTCTGAAGCGGACCATTACAAAACAGCCGAACAAGTTCTCAATGAATCTGGTGTCGAAATTATCAGCAAAATTAGTGTTCGAACAGTGCGAAGAAGATTAAACGAATTTAATCTTATGGGTCGCATCGCTCGCAAGAAGCCACTCATTTCCAAACGAAACCGAAAACTTCGTTTACAGTTCGC
Organism: Habropoda laboriosa; assembly: GCF_001263275.1. Lineage (NCBI taxonomy): Eukaryota > Metazoa > Arthropoda > Insecta > Hymenoptera > Apidae > Habropoda > Habropoda laboriosa. The sequence goes on from NW_017100886.1 coordinate 366,150, forward strand.
TAAAAATCATCGCAACTGGACAATAGCAGACTGGTCAACAGTTGTTTTTACCGATGAGTCCAAGTTTAATAGAATGGGGTCAGATGGCAAATTGTATGTTCGACGTCGTGTCATCGAGGAATTTTCGCCAAAATGTATAAAATCAACCGTGAAAGGTGGAGGAGGTTCAGCGAACGTTTGGGGAGCGTTTACGTTACAAGTTGTTGGCCCAATTCATAGAATTGAAGGAATAATGGATCAATACAAATACATTGATATATTAAATGAGGTATTGCTCCCATTTACAAGAAATCAAATGCCAGATAACTGGGGATTTTGCAAGCTGACAATGACCCGAAACACACAGCCCGTAGGGTCAAACAATTTTTATGTCAGCAAAATGTAAACATTATACCATGGCCCTCTCAATCTCCAGACCTCAATCCTATTGAGATGCTATGGATTGATGTGGAGAAACATGTAAAATATAAAAAGCTCAAAAATTTAAATGAACTGTACGCTGTTATTCAAGAAGGGTGGAATAATATTCCAGTCGAGCGTTGTCGTCGTTTGATTGAGTCTATGCCAAGACGTTGTGAAGAAGTGATACGGCAAAAAGGGAGTGCAACGCGTTACTAACTACTTTTTAAGTTTTATGTTTCCGCAATTACCAAGTTTTATTAATTTTACCTGTATTTATAGTATTAGTCTAATTTGGTTTTAAGTAGTTGTCCTCTGCTATAACAAACTAATCTGAGAAAATGTTAAAAATATTTGTAGTTAATAGTGTTGCAAATAGAATTATTGCGATATTATGGTACAACATACTTCAAAATCTATTTCATATGAGTTTAGTATACGAAAAATACAATGAATAAAATCAAAACCAACAAAACATACCACTGATATTCCACATAAACAGAAAAGCACATGACAAAAAAATAGTATATGACAAAAACACAGCACCCAACAGCACAAACATACGATTCAACCACAAATTATCACACCTCGACCTGAAAGATAAACACAGACGCAATACAAAAAAATATTGGTGGTTGTAATTTAAAAAGACGAGTACCAGATACTACTGTCACCGAGTCTGCATAGCGCACTTACAATTAGCATAAGAATAAATATAAGTATAATTATAAGCATACATACAAGGATAAAATAAACATAAGCTCGCCCTTACCCTTACCACTACCTTTACCTTTATCTTTCCTTCCCTTACCTCCCTACTTCATCCCTACCCACTCACTGCTACCACGCTCTTTCTTTTTTTTTCTCTTCTTCCTCTTCTCTCTCTAATCACACACCGTAAACAAGCAAACTGTATAGTTTCAGTGCCTTTCCTATACAAGAAATAAGAAAAAAAATAAAACCAATGTTATAAGTAACTCATTTTAACGTAACACAACCAACGTAGCAATCAGTGCAAGACTAGTTTTAGTGATAAGATTACGCGTGCTCAACATCCGGAGCCTTTAATCTGTAATTACCATTCTCTCTTTTATTGTTAATCTTTTGGACGTTTAGGTTTATTGTATCACCCTGTAAATAATATTTATCTCGGCACAATAAACGCCCGTTACAAAAAAAA